>NW_016917301.1:33316-36103 GCF_001483705.2 Eufriesea mexicana
AAAAAATAACTATTCTTAATTTTTCACTTCATTTCTCGAAATACTGAAATTTTCGAAAACCCACTGAACATGTATCTTAAAGCAGAGGCTTCGAGCTTTAAAATGAGCCAAAATTCATCATCCTACGATGTTTCTTTACGAAGTTACAACCATTCGAAGATTTACAATTTTTTGACGAATATTTCTTAATTATATAATTTCTTAATTATATTGTTTAATATATTGTTTAATACATTGTTTAATACATTGTTTAATACATTGTATACACAGCTGTAAGCAATCTCCATTTGATACCACAGTTTCACTGTAGCAAAGTCTTGTTTGTATCTTTCTGAATTTCTTCTAAACCGCCTACGCATCTTGCCGCACTTCGCGAAGTACGATAATATGCAGTAACAAATAGATTCTCCACTCACCGCTAGATGGACATTGACCAATTGCGCCTTTCTCGCAAGAGTGGGTGATTGTCCTTATTATAAATATCGGATCGCCACCAGGTTTAATCGAACCCTGCACGATGATAATCGTGTAGCGTTCTTTTTGAAAGGATGCGTCTTCTTTCATGTTACATATGGTACATGATTAGAATTGATGCTATATCCTTACCTTGGTGGATGTGTGGTGGAGTAGTTCATGCTCCCACACAGTGTGTATGCCCTCCCTGCCCCTGCCCCTGCCCTGCCCAACCCTGCCCTGGCCCTGCCCCTGCCCCTGCCCCTGCCCTGGCCCTACCCTGCCCTGACCCTACCCCTCTTTACCCTTCTTCTTCTTCTTCTTCTTCTTCTTCTTCTTCTTCTCTCTGCTTCTGCTTCTCTTTCCTTCTTCTTCTTTCTCTGCTTCTTCTTTCTCTGCTTCTGCTTTTCTCTGCTTCTGCTTTTCGCTGCTTCTTCTTCGCTCTGCTTCTATTAATATTCTCATAAATATTCTCATAAACTCAGTTATGTAATCTGACAGTGTGTTCTACAATTCTATTATTATACAATTCTTTATTTACTGCTCAGAAAAGTATCGTCAGTTTTTTAGTAGAGAATCTTTGAATTTCTATCCTTCCCTAGCCAAAAAATCGTCGAGTGCAAAGGGTTAATTTTGCAATATAATTATGAAATTATTTTATGTGTTGGAATATTTTTAAAAATATAAATTGTACAGTAAATATATTTTTACACGATGCAAATTTTCTGGACGAATAGTTATGTACATAACATTATATTTTTCAACACATTTCTCAACTTTTTCCATAATTTTCTCCACCCAGTTTTGACACTTGTATCTATTTTTAGCTACAATATTATTTTCAAAGTTCAAATCCAACTCGTGTATCCATTTGTCAAAAGTTTGGGACACGAATGTTCCAATACTTTCGTGAGCAAATATATGTACAGTACGCGATAAAACTGTAGTACATTCCGTGATCTCTAGTCTCTCTCAAATTTAACTTCAAATTGAAAGTGATATATCTGGTAGAAAATAAATAATCATTTAATTATTTCATAGAAACCAAATTTTATTTTATTAACTAAAATATCCAAAAAAGGAATCAGAATTTCCAAAATTTTAGTACTAAAGCACTTGACTGGTGCTTAATTTCCCATATTTAAAATAAATTTCTATTTTCTGTTTTTCTTAATTTCTACTGATCACTATAAATACGTATATACGTTTTTCCAAAAGTTTTGCAAAAATTAATTCATTGTAAAAGGAGCTTCGAAACCTACTTCAATTTTAAATTTCTTTCTAAAATTTGCGATTTTTAATTATTCAATCGACTCAAGTAAAACACAACAATTTCCTAATTTCTCCAATCACTATAATCTTCACTTTATTCTTCCAAATCTCATAAAAATTAGTGCAACATCAAAGAAGCTTTGAAAGTCACCCTAATTAAATATTTTTCTACAAAATCTGCAATTTCATACAACTCACCCCTTCTATCTTCACAACTCATCCGGTTCAAATAAAAGACAACAATTTCCTAATTTTTTCAATCACTATAATCTTCACTTCATTCTTCCAAATCTCACAAAAATTAGTTGAACGTCAAAGAAGCTTCGAAACCCACCCCAATCCCAAATTTCACCCCAAAATCGACAATTTTATATAACTCACCCCCTTTATCTTCATAACTCATCCGATTCAAACAAAAGACAACAATTTCCTAATTTTTTCAATCATTATAATCTTCATTTCATTTTTCCAAATCTCACAAAAATTAGTTGAACGTCAAAGAAGCTTCGAAACCCACCCCAATCCCAAATTTCACCCCAAAATCGACAATTTTATATAACTCACCCCCTTTATCTTCATAACTCATCCGATTCAAACAAAAGACAACAATTTCCTAGCTTCTCCAATCATTATAATCTTCGCTTAATTTTTCCAAGTCTCTCAAAAATTATTCCAACGTCAAATTAACTTCGAAACCCACCCCAATTCCAAATTTCCCACCAAAATCTGCAATTCCATACAACTCACCCGCCCCGAGTAAAACACAACAATATCCCAACTTCTCCAATCACTATAATTTTCATTTCATTCTTCCAAGCCTCTCAAAAATTATCCCAACATCAAATTAACTTCGAAACTCACCCCAATTCCAAATTTCTCCCTAAAATCTGCGATCTCATACAATTCACCCCTTCTATCTTCATATCTCACTCGACTCAAATAAAACACAACAATTTCCTAGCATCTCCGATCACTATAATCTTCGCCTCATTCTTCCAAGTCTCTCAAAAATTATTCCAACGTCAAATTAACTTCGAAACCCACCCCAATTCCAAATTTCCC
>NW_016917301.1:40341-111345 GCF_001483705.2 Eufriesea mexicana
TTCCAAATCTCACAAAAATTAGTTGAACGTCAAAGAAGCTTCGAAACCCACCCCAATCCCAAATTTCACCCCAAAATCGACAATTTTATATAACTCACCCCCTTTATCTTCATAACTCATCCGATTCAAACAAAAGACAACAATTTCCTAGCTTCTCCAATCATTATAATCTTCGCTTCATTCTTCTAAACCTCTCAGAAATTAGTCCAACGTCAGAGAAGCTTCAAAACCTGCCCCAATTTCAAATTTTTCTTCAGAATCTACGGTTTTATACAACTCACCACTTCTATCTCCATAACTCACTCGTCTCAAATAAATGACAACAAATTCCCAACTTCTCCAATCGCTATAATCTTAATTTCATTCTTTTCAAATTCCTCAGAAATTAGTCCAACATCAAAAAAGCTTCAGAATTCATCCCAATTCCAAATTTCTCCCCAAAATCTGCAATTTCATACAACTCACTCATCCCAAGTAAAAGACAATATTTTCCTAACTCCTCCAATCAATCAACTCAAATAAAACACAGCAATTTCCTAGCTTCTCCAATCACTATAATCTTCGCCTCATTCTTCCAAGTCTCTCAAAAATTAGTCTAACGTCAAAGAAATTTCGAAACCCACCCCAATTCCAAATTTCTCCCCAAAATTATACAATTCACCCCTTCTTTCTTCGTATCTCACTCGACTCAAATAAAACACAACAATTTCCTAGCTTCTCCGATCACTATAATCTTCGCCTCATTCTTCCAAGTCTCTCAAAAATTATTCCAACGTCAAATTAACTTCGAAACCCACCCCAATTCCAAATTTCCCACCAAAATCTGCAATTCCATACAACTCACCCGCCCCGAGTAAAACACAACAATATCCCAACTTCTCCAATCACTATAATTTTCATTTCATTCTTCCAAGCCTCTCAAAAATTATCCCAACATCAAATTAACTTCGAAACTCACCCCAATTCCAAATTTCTCCCTAAAATCTGCGATCTCATACAATTCACCCCTTCTATCTTCATATCTCACTCGACTCAAATAAAACACAACAATTTCCTAGCATCTCCGATCACTATAATCTTCGCCTCATTCTTTCAAGTCTCTCAAAAATTATTCCAACGTCAAATTAACTTCGAAACCCACCCCAATTCCAAATTTCCCTCCAAAATCTTCAATTTCATATAACTCACACGCCACAAATAAAACACAACAATTTCCTAACTTCTCTAATCATCATAATCTTCCAAGCCTCTCAAAAATTATGCCAATATCAAGAAAGCTTCCAAACCCATCCCAATTCCAAATTTCTCCTAAAATTCGACCTCTCTAACCACTCACCCCCTCTACGACGTGTTCCCACTACCAGCTCGCAACACGCTCGACTCACTGCTCGTTTTCCGCTGGAAATCGACGGAGCAGTGTCGAGATTTACTAGCCGAAAATTCGCTAGAGAAAAACAACGCGATAAATCGGGGCGGGAATAGAAACTGTGGCAAAAATATGGGAAGAATCGGAACGTTTCGGCACGCACGTGTTCCATCGGTCAGATGTCTGTTCCCAACGCGTCCTCCCATTCTTTCATCCCCTGTCGCTGGATCCGGCTTAACCTATTATGCGAACAGAGAGGTGTTAATAGACGAGCGATCGCGATTGTAACGCGACTCGATGGCCGAATTATAGCCAGCCGGATCGGGATTGACCGTAACACCTATCGACCAATTATTTGCCGGATTATTGTTTCGCAACAGGCCGCGTAAGCGGCTTCCTCGATTACATACGCGCGTCACGCGTATCGATTCCAACCCCCGTGCCATGGCCGTGGAATTATTATTACCACGTCACGACGAACGCGTGACGAGCGTTTGGTCTATTTACAGTCTTCCCTGTCTCCCGTTCCAGCCCCAGTCCAACAGCTAAATGCTATCCAATAATTTTGTATTGCCTGGAAAGCCACCCTTGCCAGCCGCTCTTTAAATAACTCGCAGGGTGCAGGAACGAAGACGGTCGATCGAAGGTTTCGAGTTTGCCGAGAGATTCCACCGATTTAGACGGGCTTTCCAACGCAATTTTTCCTGATAATCTTAGGGAAGATTATCTTGTGGGGGAAATTTTGTTGACAGTCGATTAGGGTATTTCTTGGGATTTTCTTGAATTTTTTTTTGCAACATTAGAAGACGTTTGTGTGATAGTATTAGTAGGTTGTTTTTAATTATGAAAGTTATTAAGTCCTCGGTGTAAAGAAGTATAGGGTGTGGTAGTGGTTGTCATAGAATGTGTGGTATAAGTGTGAGGAATATTTGTGTGGAAGAATGTATGTGTGAGACGAGTATGACAGAGAGTCGTGAAAAACAATTAGTGGATGAATGACAGTCATTACAAATAGACGTTGTGTGTGAGAGAGTCTTCAAGAGATTATATCGCAGCTAGAAGCGAATTTATTTTACGAATTTTAATTATAATTAATGTTGTGGTGTTATTGTGGTCAATAAATATTCTTATCAGTTTATCCATTTACTCACAGATTAGGGTATTTCTTGAGATTTTCTTGAATTTTTTGGAACATTATAAGATGTTTGGGTGACATTGTTAGTAGGTTGTTTCTAATTATGAAATTTATTATTTTCTTAGTGTAAAGAAGTATAGGGTTGGTTTGAGAAAATTATTTAACAGATTTGGTATAAAGTGGATACTGAATAATTTTTGGATTAATATTTTTCTGCTGTCTTATGAGATTTGCGAGATATTACAGGGAATTTAGGTGAAATTGACAACATGTATGGAGGGATGTTTTGAAAGGGAAAATTCGAGGGTGTAGAGACTGATAAGGGTGGTATGTAGTTGAAACAGTTGGTTAGAATTTGTTCATTTGTATTTATATCGTATTTAAAAATTATCGAAATTGGTCAGCTATATAATTAACGAAGGTTTGGAAGATTTTGAAAATTTTTACAGCTAATCGAAACGTTAATTTGTATTTATATTGTATTAAAATGTTATCAAAATCGGTGATCTATATAATTAATGAAGGTTTGGAAGATTTTAAAAATTTTGACAGCTAGTCGAACCATTAATTTATATTTATATCGTATTAAAAATTTATCAAAATCGAAATCTACATTATTAATGAAAGTTTCGAGGGTTTCAAATATTTTAACATTTCAAAATGTTAATTTACATTTATATCGTATCAAAAAATTATAAAAATCGGTGATCTACATAATTAATTGGGGTTTGGAAGGTTTTGAATATTTTGACATTTCGAAATGTTAATTTGTATTTACGTCTTATTAAAAAATTATCAAAATTCGTGATCTACAAAATTAATGAAGGTTTGGAGGATTTTAAAAATTTTGACAGCTAGTCGAACCATTAATTTATATTTATATCGTATTAAAAATTTATCAAAATCGAAATCTACATAATTAATTAGGGTTTGGACAGTTTTGAACATTTTGACATTTAGAAATGTTAATTTATATTTATATCGTATTAAAAATGATCAAAATTGCTGATCTACATAATTAATGAAAGTTTGGGAAGTTTTGAATATTTTGACATTTCGAAATGTTAATTTGTATTTATACCGTATGGAAAATTTATGAAAATCGAAATCTACATAATTAATTATGGTTTGGACAGTTTTGAACATTTTGACATTTAGTAATGTTAATTTATGTTTATATCGTATTAAAAATTATCAAAATTGCTGACCTACATAATTAATGAAAGTTTGGGAAGTTTTGAATATTTTGACATTTCGAAATGTTAATTTGTATTTACGTCTTATTAAAAAATTATCAAAATTCGTGATCTACAAAATTAATGAAGGTTTGGACGATTTTGAACACTCTGACAGCTAGTCGAAACGATAATTTGTATTTATATGGTATTACAAAATTATCGAAATCGGAATTTACATAATTAATGAGGATTTCAAAGGTTTTGAATATTTTGACATTTCGAAATGTTAATTTGTATTTATACCGTGTGGAAAATTTATGAAAATCGAAATCTACATAATTAATTAGGGTTTGGACAGTTTTGAACATTTTGACATTTAGTAATGTTAATTTATGTTTATATCGTATTAAAAATTATCAAAATTGCTGACCTACATAATTAATGAAAGTTTGGGAAGTTTTGAATATTTTGACATTTCGAAATGTTAATTTGTATTTACGTCTTATTAAAAAATTATCAAAATTCGTGATCTACAAAATTAATGAAGGTTTGGACGATTTTGAACTCTTTGACAGCTAGTCGAAACGATAATTTGTATTTATATGGTATTACAAAATTATCGAAATCGGAATTTACATAATTAATGAGGATTTCAAAGGTTTTGAATATTTTGACATTTCGAAATGTTAATTTGTATTTATACCGTGTGGAAAATTTATGAAAATCGAAATCTACATAATTAATTATGGTTTGGGCAGTTTTGAACATTTTGACATTTAGAAATGTTAATTTATATTTATATCGTATTAAAAATTATCAAAATTGCTGACCTACATAATTAATGAAAGTTTGGGAAGTTTTGAATATTTTGACATTTCGAAATGTTAATTTGTATTTATATCATATTAAAAAATGATCAAAATCGGTGATTTACATAATTAATTAAGGTTTAGAAGATTATGAAGACAGTGATGGTAATTTTATTTCGTATAAAATGAGAGAAAAATGAAATAATCGGCAAGAAAATTAGTATTTCGGAATTTTTAATTTCTCCGAAATTAAATACAAAATTTTGTAAAATTTTGAAACTTTCGAAACTCGAAATTGATTTCGTGTCTCCTTTTATTCGAATTTCGAAAGTTTCGAGTCACGGAGATAGCGTAGCGTTTCGAATTTTCGTGTTCAAGCTTCAAGAAATGCGAAGTTTCGATCTCCAGAAGCTCGAGTGTCGAATATTCTTAGTTAAATTGCGAGAACACCGAATCCCCAAAAAGGGTGCGAAGTTTCGAGTTCTCGAAACTCGAAACTTCCTCTCGTTCCGAGGAGCTTCGTCATTAGACAAATCCACCCTTAATTAAATCCAATGATTAATCTATCCATCTCCTTCCAACTATCTCCCCCAAAAACGAAACTCTATACTTCCAAACATAGTTCACCAAACTTCTTCGCAATTACCCTCGTCTATAACTAGACAATTACAAAATCGAAATAAAAAATAGATAATTAAAAGATTTCCTGTAATTATGTAACACCTCTATTTGAATTTAAACAATTTATTTATCCATATCTCAACTTATATTTGTAACTATCCACTTTGTACATTATTAAATTCTTTGCTTGGTCTACTCTCCCCTCCAAAAATTTAACTATAAACCAAGAACATAAAAGGATAGAAAATAAATTTTTTCTTTACAATTATTTGACATTCGTGATTATTATACTTGCAATTATCCACTTTAAAAATTACAAAATTCTTTGCTTGGTCTACCCATCCCTTCAAAAATAAATCATAATCTCCCAAAATTAAATTATAAACTAAAAATTTAAAAGGAGAGGATATTAATTTTTTCTTTATAATTATATAATACTCGTGATTATTATACTTCCAATTATCTATTTTGTAAATTATAAAATTTTTTGCTTAGTCTACCCACCCCTTCAAAAATAAATCATAAACTCCCCAAATTAAACTATAAACTAAAAATATAAAAGGGATGGACATTAATTTTTTCTTTAGAATTATTTAACACTCGTGATTATTATACTTCCAATTATCCACTTTGGAAATAATAAAATTCTTTCCTCGGTCTACTCACCCCTTCAAAAATAAATCATAATTTCCAAAAATTAGACTGTAAACTAAAAATATAAAAAGAGAGGAAATTAATTTTTTCTTTAGAATTATTAAACTTCCAAATATTCACTTTGTATATTATTAAATTTTTTCCTTTATCTACTCACCCCTCCTTAAACGAAACATAATTTGCCAAAATTGGACTATAAACTAAAAACACGAATAAATAAAAATTAAAATAATTTTTTCAATTATTTAACACTCCTGATTAAACCCAAAAATTAATCTGTTCACCCATCTTCTTCTCAATTACCCATCCAAGATTCCTACATTCCAAGATTAAACTAAAAAAATAAAAAAGAAATAGAAAATTAAAAAATTGTCTATAACTATACATATCATCCCAAATCTCAACTTATATTTCCACTTATCCGCATTAAAAATTACAAAATTCTTTCCCTGCTGTACCCTCCCTTCCAAAAATAAATAATAATCTCCCAAAATTAAACTACAAACTAAAACCATAAAAGAATCAAAATTAAAATTATTTTTGACAATTATATATCACTCCTGATTAAATCCAAAGCTTAATCTATCCATCCATCTTGCTCTCAACTACCCATTCAAAATTAAATCAAAAAAGTAGAAATAGAAAATTTTAAAAAATTCTTCAAATTCTTGTCGAAGGAAACTGATAAGAAATTGGAAAATTCGTAAAAATTGTGCCATACCCAAGAGACATTCGCCCAGTACCCTGACGACACAGTCTGGCAGCCACAGACCAAGCGAAAAGGAGCAGCTGAACAAGCTGATGCCTCTCGCATAGTCGTCGGATGACCGTAACGCGGCCATTGCAAAACAGCGCTGTGCAAAATTGTTCGGGCCAGGCCGGCGGCCGCGGCTGGCCGCAAAAACCCTTTGCGGATAACTCGCGCGTCAAAACACCGAGCAATTAACCCTCGAGGGGATTTAAAGGCTGCGTGGTAGGGGTGGAAACGCGGCATCGGCCCGGTTCCCGCTTATGTGTCCCGGGGGGTTTGCCAAGGGTCCCCCTGCCCGTGGGTTCCTGCGCGACCGCAAGGGAATTACTAAGGATTACATGAAAATTCTATTATCGTCTTAACGTCGCGCCTCATATCCTGCGACGGCCGAAATCGGGCTAACGTCGCGAATCAATTCTAGTTTTACTAGCTTTTCGCAATTTTTCTCCATGGCTGCCACGTGATCCTCGACACGATCGTTTGACGAATATGAATGGGTTCTTGCTGATGAAATAACGGAATTTTTAATCGTTTCATATTGTATATGAATTAGGTATGATGTCTTTGATATTGGAAAAAATTTTTGGTGGTGTTGGTCCTTGTTTATATAGATTTTTTAGCTTTCTATGGCGTAGGAATGAAATCTTATTGGGATGCCCTATTTGACAAGTATGAATAAATTCTTGGTGGTGAATCGATGAAATTTTTGATGTTTGGAAGCTGTATATGGATTCGATATGATGTCTTCGATATTGGAAAAATTTTCGGTGTTGCTGATTCTGGTTTATAGAACTTCCTGGGCTTTTCTATGGCGCAGGGTTGAAATCTTATTGGGGTGCCCCGTTTGAGTAATATGAATGGGTTCTTGTTTGGGAAATGATGCAGTTTTCGATGTTTAGAAGCTGTATATAGATTAGGTACGATGTTTTTGATATTGGAAAATTTTTTGGTATCGTTGGCTCTGGTTTATAAGATTTTTTGGGCTTTTCTATGGTGTAAAGATGAAATCTTGCTGAGGTGTCCTGTCTGAAGAATATGAGTAGGTTTATGATGATGAAATGACGGAATTTTTAATCTTTTGAAATTGTATATAAATTAGGTGCGATGTCCTTGATATTGGAAAAAATTTTCAGTGGTGTTGAATCTGGTTTATAGAACTTCCTGGGCTTTTCTATGGCGCAGGGATGAAATCTTATTGGGGTGCCCCGTTTGAGTAATATGAATGGGTTCTTGTTTGGGAAATGATACAGTTTTCGATGTTTAGAAGCTGTATATAGATTAGGTATAATGTCTTTGATATTGGAAAATTTTTTGGTACTGTTTGTTCTGGTTTATAGGATTTTTTGAGCTTCTCTATGGCGCAGGGACATGATCATGTTGGGGTGCACTGTTTGACGAATTTATATAGATTTTTGATAATAATGTGACGGAATTTTTAATCTTTTGAAATGACATATGTGTTAGGTATAATGTCTTTGATTTTGGAAAAAATTTTCGGTGCTATTGGATCTGGTTTATATGGCTTTCTTGGCTTTTCTCTGATATAAGGATGAAATCTTGCTGAGGTGTCCTGCTTGAAGAATATGAATAGGTTCATGATGATGAAATGACGGAATTTTTAATCTTTAGAAATTGTATATAAATTAGGTGTGATGTCCTTGATACTGGAAAAAATTTTCAGTGGTGTTGAATCTAGTTTATAGGAATTTCTTGGATTTTCTATGACGCAGGGGTGAGATCTTGTTGGGGTGCCTCGTTTGACGAATATGTATAGGTTCATAACGATGAAATGACGGAATTTTTAATCTTTTGAAATTGTATATCAGTTAGGTATGGTGTCTTTGATACTGGACAAAATTTTTGATGGTGTTGGTTCTGGTTTATATACATTTTTTAGCTTTTCTATGGCGCAGGGATGAGTCTTGCTGCGGTGCCCACTTTGACGAATATAAATAGGTTCTTGGTGACAAAGTGATGAAGTTTTTAATCTTTTGAAGCTGTATACGAGTTGGGTATGATGTCTTTGATACTGTGAAAAATTTTCGGTGATGTTGGATCTGGTTTATAGGACTTTCTTGGCTTTTCTATGGTACAGTGATGAAATCTTGCTGAAGTGACTCGTTTGACGAATATAAATAGGTTCTTGATGATGAATCGATGAAGTCTTCGACGTTTAGAAGTTGCATATGGATTAGGTATGATGTCTTTGATACTGCACAAAATTTTTGATGGTCTTGGTTCTGTTTTATAGGACTTTCTTGACTTTTTGATGATACAGAGATGAGATATTACTAGGCTCACTCGTTTGAGTAATATGAATGAGTTCTTCTTTGGAAAATGATGCAGTTTTGATATTTAGAAGCTATATATGAATTAAATATGATATCTTTGATATTGACAAATTTTTTGGTACTGTTGGTTCTTGTTTATAAGATTTTTCTCGCTTTTCTATGATGCAGAGATGGAATCTTATTGGGGTTTCTCGTTTGACGAGTATGAATAGGTTCTTGGTGATGAATTGATGAAATATTTTATGTTTAGAAGCTGTATATGGATTAAGTATGATGTCTTTAATACTGGAAGAAATTTTTGACGCTCTTGATTCTGGTTTATAAAACCTTTTTTAATTATTTGATGACTTAAGGACGAAATCTTGCTGAGGTAGTAGCTCATTTAAACAACCCCAATGTACCCTTAACGAGGAATTGACAGAGTCTTTATTATTTAAAAAGTTAATAAAAATTGCACGTGATATTAGAATAATTTTTGGTGCTATTAATTCCATTTTATGGAATTTTTTAATTTTTTCATAGAGTGGAGACATCGTTCTTTCTAAGAATAAAGACGATTCTAAGGTTCCTAAAAATTGCATCTGTCATGTTCAATATGAAAAGAATTTTTGACACAATTCATTCTATCCTTCTAGACCTTTAAAAATTTTTCAAGGCCACGAAATAGTGATATTTGAGCAACGTGACTGAGTTCTTGGTATGTATTTATCGTCATATTGCAACAATGGATCGATTCATAAATAAGATAAGGATTCTATTTAGCTTTTAATTGCACCGATAGTTTATTATTCAAAATTCCCTAGGATTTTAGGCATTTAAATGTCATAGTGACAGGAAACAAAATATCAAACGAAATTCGTGTACCACCGGATGCTTTCAAATTAAGTTGTCTTGTACACCGTGATTGTAATTTCCCAGCTATTATGTGCACCAATTATTAAGTACTCGTGTCCTGTTATAATTGCAATATCTGTTTTCGAAAGCTTAAATGCATCATTTATAGTTAGCCGTTATATTAAAAGCAGAGTGGTATAATTGTCCGGTGTTTCATTTCCAACTGCGTTTTTAATTAAGGAAAACTCGGGTACCGTGTTCGTACATGATTAAATTCATCATAATATCGAAACTTTCTTCGCGAATTAATTTAAATTGTGTAACAAACATATATATGGGGAAAATGTCACGGGACCGGGGGAATTTATTTTATTACGAAAAGTGCAACGTCGTTTCATAAAAATATTCCCGTGACAGCCAATTCCTTTCGTAACGGTGGACATTAAAATTTTTTAATTACGCCGAAACATTTCCGAATTTGATGTCGCAACAACACCCGCTGACAATTAAATCAAGCCCTTTTCAATTAAAAACGTCAACAAGTTTTACGTAACCGAAAATTCACGGACCAATTTCATATTTTTTATTAAAATACGCAATTGAATTGCAAAATGATAAATTTTCGATTATAGATAGCAAAAACACTTTTAATTTTAGAAATTCAGAATGGATTACAACTGACTCACCTCATGGGATATTTTATATAAACGTACATATTCTTGTTATTTTATCAAATATAAAAGCACGTTCAGGTAACATTTCAAAATTCCGGAATAAATTGAAATATATTTATTCTATCAAATTCATCTGCATCCGCTTTGTACGATATTTTATTTATTTTCTTCCTTCTCTTTTTAGTTATTTTATGAAATAGCGAAATAAAACCACACATTTCGGAAATTCAGAATAATCCACACGAATTGGTTTCCATTTATCGTATAAAATATTCCTTAGATGTAGTAAAAATTTACGAGCATTATTTACTCGCGCTACAATCCAATATTTTACTAATTCTACGATAGTAAATTAATTTTAAATTGATTTTATAAATATCAATTTTAGGTGGTGTTTTGAGTAAAATGTTTTCCGAGGAAATGAAATTCTTAGTTAACTTTATTCCAAATTTTTTATTTGGTCAGTAGAAGATTATTTTGCTTAAATAAATAATTATTAATTATACGAATATTAATTACCACGACAAAATTCTAAATTCTGGACAAATTTGTATATAATTATTCCAAGTTTAAACGAAAATGGAATCATAATGATTGATGAAACATCCAATAATTCCTGAATTCACTATATATGTAATTGATTTACGTTTTGCAATGAAATATAAATTAAATTAAATAAATTAAATCTCAATTTACCTCGCGGAAAAATTGGTACCACTATAAACTATACTCTCAGCAATGAACCATAACTCTCAAGGGGTAGAAATCAGCCCAATATTATAACACAAAATTTCCCTCTTTTAGACAGTATTTCACCCCAAAAATTTTTCCAAGTACCAAATTCTCATTTTAAAATTTCAAAATTCTACAGGAACATTTGCCAATTGTAAACTTCGCGTCACCACCATATCACGCACCCCCATATACTATACATACAATCTGTACACACATACCATACATACATCACTATGCATATAATTAATTTACATTTCGCAATGAAATAAAAATTAAATTAAATAAATTAAATTGCAATTTACCTCGCAAAGAAAACACTATAAACTATACTCTTAGCAATGAACCATAACTCTCAAGGGATAGAAATCATTCTAATATTATTACACAAAATTTCTTAATTTTTAGACACTATTTCTCCCCAAAAATTTCTCCCAATATCAAAATTCTCATTTCAACATATTGCATGAAAAATTTCCAAATTTCCAGGGAACACCTGCTGATTGTAAACCTCGCCTCGCCACCATATCACGCACCCCCATACACTATACATACATCACTGTCTATACAATTAATTTACATTTTGCAATGAAATATAAATTAAATCTCAATTTACCTCACAAAAGAATTGGTACCACTATAAACTATACTCTCAGCAATGAACCATAACTCTCAAGGGGTAGAAATCAGCCCAATATTATAACATAAAATTTCCCTCTTTTAGACAGTATTTTACCCCAAAAATTTTTCCAAGTACCAAATTCTCATTTTAAAATTTCAAAATTCTACAGGAACATTTGCCAATTGTAAACTTCGCGTCACCACCATATCACGCACCCCCATATACTATACATACAATCTGTACACACATACCATACATACATCACTATGCATATAATTAATTTACATTTCGCAATGAAATAAAAATTAAATTAAATAAATTAAATTGCAATTTACCTCCAAAGAAAACACTATAAACTATACTCTTAGCAATGAACCATAACTCTCAAGGGGTAGAAATCAGTCCAATATTATAACACAAAATTTCCCTCATAAAATTTCCCTCTTTTTCATACCATTTCTCCCCAAAAATTTGTCCCAGTTCCAAAATTCTCATTTTAACATATCCCATGTAAAATTTCCAAATTCCACGAGAACACCTGCCGATTGTAAACCTCGCGTCACCCCCATATCACGCACCCCCATACAATTGTCCCTTACTCGATCAAATAACAAAGCACATCCAAAGCGAATTTTCGAATTGCAAACTTAATTACCCGGTGGAAACTGGCTCATCTTCGTTCTCTGTGCACAATGCACCCTAAACCAAGAGCCACCCCCCAGATATCAAATTCCGAACGAGTGGAGGCTGCCTGTTCCCCGAAAATCAGCTCGCGCTTTGCAGCGACTCTGCGAAAGGTGTGGATAGAGTCAGGGGGTGGCTGAAAGTCGCCTAATTGGCGATAATAAATTAATAGTGTGGCGTCGTTGGCGACGCAGACGGGACGCGCGCGTGTCCGGCCTCGTAAGGGTGCGGTCCTGGCCGAGGAGAGGCTGGCTGGCTCTCGCCACAGCCAATTACCGTCCCCTCATTAATCCGGTTAATTGAGGATCACACGAAAAGTCTGTTATAGCCTTGCGACACGCGTCAGAGATTTTAATTTCGTCGCGTACGCGCCGGGACGCGGCCGAACGGTTTAATGCAATCAGCCGGCGTGACACGCGAGCTGTTCGCTCGTCGTTCGCGATCCTGCTCCGTTGCAAATGGTGCACCGTCTGCGTGACTTGGGCAAAAGCCTCGGGAGCTCGTGTGTTGCTGTATTTTTTCCCTACTTTCGCTTCGTCTCTTTCCGGCAATCTACGCCAAATTTAATTGATCCGGTTTATCTTTAATTTCGTCCGCGCGGTTTGGGTTGCGAACCTAGTAATTGGGAACCTAGTTATCGGTTCGTTCCACTTCTATTTTGAGAATCTGCGCAGAGCTTTCGGCAAATTTTGGTTTAATTCCGTCTGCGTGACTTGGAAAGGTCTTGAATAAGAATGTCGTCGTATGTTCTATACTTTTTCTTTCCAGTATTTTGAGAATTTGTGCTGAATTTTGAGCTAATTCGGTTGATCTGGTTTCATTTGGACTGCTAGGCTTAGAAAAGGTGAGAGAAGTTAGGTTACTTGCGTATTCCATCTTCATTTTCTTTTTTCCTTTCAATTTTGAGAATTTGAGGCGAATTTTGGATTAAGTTTTACTATTTATTACACAGATACTATGTAAAAGTGACGAAATTAAAAGAAAAGTTGCAAAAAATTATGATCATATTCCAAAATCGCGAATTTCGAGACAATTTTTAAAGGAAATATAAAAATATCGATAAGAAACGCATAAACTAGGATAAAATTGGTAAGTATATTATTCTGTGTAAAAAAATACATCAAAAATGTACAGTGACATTTTTTGATACGTGGCTTCGATTTCGAGAAAATTGACTTGGAATATTTGCGTGCCGCGCGTGCACCTAATCACGACACCACCTGGCGGATTTCGCTGTGAACTGCTATATTCCTTCTCCCACTTACTTTTATAAATATTCCCGTTGTTATATATTGTCTGGTACCAATTTTCCACCACTCTTATCCTTCTCGTCGCGAACAATTAGTATATACACTACACATATGCACACAAACCATCAAATATTTACTCTATTTCCTCAAAAACGGAGCCTCGTACGGAAAAACTTCGTTCCACATATTTGACCTACTTTTTCACATGTTATCCAACCTCGCCGTTTTTATCTTCATAAATATCACCATAAATTTTTCCCAAGTACTCAACCGCGCTCATGCACACTATAATCGCGTTTCCATCCAAATCAATATCCATCTGAATTCTATTAGGAGCACAAATAGTCATCTCCAATTCCAAAAACAAAATCTGCAAAATCAAGGACTACGAGTTCTAATTACCCCATAAAAGCTACTCGACGAGTATCCAACCGATCTCACCATGACTCGGCCATGACTCAGGATGAGCCATCAGCTTCCCGACAAAGCGTTCCCGCAATTCCCTTATCATGGTGCTCGTCGTCATCCCCAAATTTGTCCGTTCTTCCCACTCTTCTCGCATGGCTGAACATCTCGCCCCTCCAACCATCGATTCTCAAAATCACGGCTTCGGAGACTGCTTCCACCCCAGATCCCGGCAACGTCCCTCGGAATCCTATCTCGACGCGAAAGGCGATCGATCGATCGATAAGACCGCGTGCTATTAAGCAAACCGGTTACGCAATCGGGGATCCGGTTCCGTTAATAAACGCGGCTGACACGCGTCCCTGACCTGCCCGAGGTGACGCTAAACCGGCGTATTTTCCGACAATTACCTCTACACACGAACACGCACGCGCGCGCAGGTGTGCACGCGTCGCGAGCCTGGCTGTTCTGTAATATTCAACGCGACGATCAGTGGCCAGGGTGGGACCGGTGAACGTGTGGCGAACGATCATCGGTGGCTGGTCAGCCGCGTGGCCGGCTTGCCACAACCAATTACTGCTCTCTCATTAACTCTGTAATAATCGTCATCGTCTCTGTGCCTCACGGTTGTGGCTACCCTTCCCGCGTCACAGGTAGCTTCTTCATAGGTTTTCTCACGAGTCTAGGGGTCCAAGTGGGTGCGTGATTGATGGTGGAAAAGGAGTTGTTGGAGAAAGGAAACTGGTTTGAGGGGATGGAGTTAGGGATGCGTGTTTGGGAACCTTGGAAGTTTGACATTTGTTCGGGGTCCTTGAAATTTTGCGTGCTTCTGAAGGCAGACATTTTCGAACACAGATTGGGAAATTGAACGTGCAACTTGGTTCTATAGAAAGGGATGCAGGTAGTTTATTCAAATACGGATCTCAGCAATCGGAAAATTGTGTTCCAATTTATATAAAGAGGTTATCCCTAGCAGGACGAATGACTATATGTATATGTATTGGAAGCTTCCCAATGATCACTAGACAAATGCCAAATTCATATTCGAAACTTGTTAATTCACAAATTATGGACTAGATTATAGTATGTCATCCAGTAAATTGTTCTCATAACCACTGGCCAAGTATTTAATTAAAATTCGAATCTCATCAATCTAGAAAGTAATTCCGACCCTTCTCTATACGAAGAAATATCCCTAGCAGGACAGATCAATGACTGTATATATATTGGAAACATTCCAATAATTACTAGGCTAATACTTAATTAAAAGGCGAACCTAGCCAATCCAAAAATTACACTTCAATCCATTCTTATAAAAAAAAAATATCCCTAGCAAGACAGATCAATGAACGCATATCTATTGAAAGCATTACAATAATCACTAGTCTAACACTCAATTAAAATTCGAACCTCACTCATCCAAAAGTTACATTACAATCCATTCCCATAAAAAAAAATATCCCTAGCAAGAGAGGTCAATGAACGTGTACCTAGTAAGAACTTCACAATAATCACTAACCAAATACTCAATTAAAGTTCTTATCTCATCAATCCAAAAATTACGTTCCAACCCTTCCCTTAAGAAAAAAATATCCCTAGCAAGACTAGGGATCAATGACCGCATATATATGGAAGGCATTCCAATAATTACTAGGCTAATACTCAATTAAAATTCGAACCTCACCAATCCAAAAGTTACATTTCAATCCTTCCTTAAAAAAAAAAATATCCCTAGCAAGACAAATTAATGAGCGTATACTTATTAAAAGCTACTTAATAATTACTAGCCAAGTATTCAATTAAAATTTGAACCTTGTCAAGCCTAAAGTTATGTTATTATACCCCATCTATATAGAAAAGAATGTCCCTAGCAAATCAAGTGGATGAACCGGTACCTATTGCAAGTTTCCCAATAGTCACTAGCCAAGTTCTCAATTAAATCTCGAGTCTAACCAATAAAAAAATTACAGTCCAACTCACTTCCATAGAAAATAATGTCCCTAGCAAGCCAAATCTGTGAACAAACATCTATTGTGCGTTCTAGAAAAGAAGGCACAGCGTATTTACATCCTCACGATCGATTAACTCCGCTGATTCTCCCTTGATCACAGAAAAGAGTGACCGATGATCCTCGTCACTATGTTCGGACAATAGCTGTCACTGCCTACGATGATGGGATTGTCAGTGGAGTTAATCAGCTGTGAGAATGTAAATGTACTGTGCATTCCTTTCTCGAACGCACTATACTCGTGCACTTGTACACCTGTGCATTCGAATTCTGGCAAGGCTCACTGTTCCAACGCTGAAACCACGTGGCGGCCGCGCGACTGCAGCGCCAGGCCGCCATTTTGGACAGCGTGACGGCCCGCGAACGGGACAGAGGGAACGTCTGGCTGAATAATTGCGAGTGGCGCGCGATCGAACGGACCCTGGACCCGGTAGAGGGATTTTAATTAAGGAAATTAAGCTATTTATTGCGAGTACCCTCCTCGAAGCAGCGTTGCTTCGCTGTGTTGGCACCAGCCGTCTTGTCGCTGGCACCTTTTTCCCTCCTCTCATCGCAGTCGCCCGAGAACAAAGCCTGGTCCCTGCCCCCGATCCGCTTCTTCCTCGACCCTTTCCGCCTCCTTAACGAGGCTAATTGCTCGGAGAACTGCCGCGAAGGCGAATCGACCGCGAGATACCGAAAGTTCCGCGACCAGGGGGAAAAACAGCCACGTAATTCCGCGGAGGGACCGGCCATCTCTCGAGTGTTCGTTAAACACCCCGTCGATGAAAAACGCCCGACAGAGGCCCGGTCTGAAGTTCGTCTTCGAGTTAGATTTGTTTGCCAGCCGGTTAATGGTATTGCGACTTCTCGATTGCGATTTTAAAAGGAATATCGACGTCCTGACTGAGTTACAGAGGAACGAACAGCAATTCCTCTATCCAGATGGCGCCCCAGATTTGCGGGAAAATTGGGTTTAGGGTTTCACGGAATGCTTGTGTTCCTGATTTTTAATGGCGGATTCATGTCCAAGTACTTTGACTAAATTATTATTTATATTATTATTTTATATTCGCTTTACAATGGTTGTGGCAAGAATATATTTTGCGACAGGGAAAATATATTATGTTTATTTAAATTCACAGTTTCAATTTAATTTCGTTTACTTTCAGCAATATTTTTCAATTACTTGAACAGATTATTCCTGAGAATGAATATTAAAAAATTATTCGATTAATATCAAAAAAGGTATCAATTTTTATTATGGTTAACATCAAGAAGATGTCTATTTCGATAATAATAAAATTTTGTACCTAAAATTTTGAGATTTTAAATTTAACTACGTAATTAAATTTGCCTGGAAATTTAAAGATACAAATGTTCTAAGTAATATAAGATTTTTTAAATATATTTATTCGTAATTTTGGAATATTATAAATATTTTGTATTGCATAATTTCGACTTTGAATTCGTAATAAGTGATTTCGAAGAGACATAATATCAATTTTCGTTCTGATTAAATATTATTTTTCATATCTATCCCTCATTTTGTCGTTTCTTCAATTTTGACTTCGAATTCGTAATCAGCAACACCCAAAACCGAAAATAAAACCAATTTCTGTACAAATCTAAAGATGTCTTCATATTTTGGCAAATTGCTAAAATTAAAATTAATTAATAAAATTAAAATTTGGCTAAAATTTTCTGTTATATGACGTAATCATTCAAATAAACCTAAATAATTTAGTTATCGAAGAAATAATCAAAAATTATTTTCTAATAAATACTAGGACGCGAAAGAGGAACGAGATCATGACACTTAATTTTTATTAACCTAACTCTCTTACTAGAGACAGAAAAAATTACCTTTTTGAAAACAAAGAATAAATTTTTGTATTAAATTCGTTTCTTTCAATCAATTTTAGCTATTAAAAATTGATAAAAATGACTGTAATAAGGAAAAAATAAATTTTCGTGTGAAATAACCCACGGTGTATGTACGATATTCGTTTCTTTTAATTAATTTTTGCTATTAAAAATTGCCACAATAAAAATTAAAAATTAAAATTACCATAATAAGGGAAATTGTGTCATATAGTGTACCATAGAATTCTCTCATAAATTACAATCTTGATGTCAATAAAGAGCTTTCTTCGTCCAAAATTTGTATTCATTTCCAAAAACGTCGACTTGGAAGTTCCGAGAGACTGCTCTCGTTCGAATGAATATGCAGACTGTGGAGTATCCGGAAGGAACAGAAGCAAGTTTTGTTTTACTATGCGAGATAGTAATGGAAGCCTGAACAGAGAGTATAGAGGCACCAGGAAAGAAGTTGCCTCAAACGATACCGAAACTGGTACGTAGACCGTGGAACAACTGTCTGAACTGTGACGAAGTAGATCGCCGAAGACCGAATTCTTCTATTGAAGTTCCTTCGAGGAACCGGTGCAATAGAAGTAAATCTTCCGTGTAGAAATTCCTCGAGCTACCGTCTTTTCTCAGACATACTTACTGATCAGTGAAGCTCTTTGACCGAGCACTTCCTTTCTTCGAGCAACATAACCCAAGGACTCGCGAATTGTTGATACGATACTGTCAAACGTGTATACTATTCCCTGCTTATCGTTTCTTTCACACCTCGTCAGCCTAGAGAGCAAGAAGCTATATACAGGGTGGCTAAAATATATTTTAAAAGGATTTGCAAGGTGAACTAGCGTAATTAATTTAGTAAAAATGTGAAATGTGAAATTGAGTTGGAGACTCTATAACTCTATTAATATACTATTAATATACTGGGTGTGACAAAATTAAAATTACTCTAATAGTATACCCGGTGCCTAAAAATCATTTTATATTTTTGGATCGGTGGAGGTTTGGTAAAAAATTTGGTACGAGTTGGAAAAATGTGTACTCTATTAATATACTGGGTGTGACAAAATTAAAATTACTCAAATAATATACCGGGTGCCTAAAAATCATTTTATATTCTTAGATCGGTGGTTTGGTAAAAAATTTGGTACGAGTTGGAAAAACGTGTACTCTATTAGTATACTGGGTGTGACAAAATTAAAATTACTGTAATAATATACCGGGTGCCTAAAAATCATTTTATATTTTTAGATCGGTGGAGGTTTGGTAAAAAATTTGCTATGAGTTAGAAAAATATGTACTCTATTAATATACTGGGTGTGACAAAATTAAAATTACTCTAATATTATACTAAGTGAGTAAAAATCATTTTATATTTTTGGATCGGTGGAGGTTTGGTAAAAAATTTGCTATGAAATTGTCTTCGATTTTCAAGGTCAATCTTTTTATGCTTTCATAGTGATTTGATTAAAGTAAATGTCAAAAATGACAGGCGATTCCAAAATTTTTTGGGATAAATTAACAATTAAAAATTATTTTTCATTTATAAGGAAGCCAATTATCACTTTCACAATATTTTTGAAAGAGATTATTAATTTTTATTTAAATGGAAGCCAATTGTCATTAAGTCTCATAGAAATTTGTCAAAAAATTAAATCAATAAAAACACGATAATAAAAAAACGAAACATAGTGATTAATTAAAATTAAATGCTTCTTAAATGCATAAATTTTCAAAATAAAATCGTAGTGCAGAAAATTAATATTCGCATTTCAGCAGACAAAAGATATTTTTGTATTTTTTGTTCCGGAAAATTCACGTGAATTTTTGAATTATTCTTAGATGATATATGATTAGTATCATCAATAGTGAATTATCCACTTATTTCAGGACACCGCGCATATGAATTGGTGCGCGCAGCACAATGCCAAATGAATCAGTTGGGCATCTAAAAGCGTTCGCAGTGTACGACAGAGGCATTCATATGGTCTCTTTGTGTGCCGGCCGTTAGAGTCGTGACAGAACGATTTTTTCCTTTTTCAAACCGGCAGATGCTGAAATGGAACGCGTGTATCGAAAATGTGTCGCATCACTTCGGAGAAGTGCGTGTTGAATGAGCGTTCAGGGACCTCGCGGAGCGATAAGTGGAGGCGTTTATGCGAACACGCAGCGAGTATGCGTGCCTGAGCCGCTCGAAATCGCGTTCCATTCGAGGTTTCAAATGACACGAGATGGAAGGCGTTTAAGTCACTATTGCCTCTGGAAAGGGCATTATGCAAATGAAATAATCACGATGCTGGGTTATTCTTACCATTTTTAATTTAATCTTATAATTCAATGTGAATATTTTTCCTTATTTTCCTAGAGCTTCAAGAATTTCGAATTACGAAAGAAATTTTGGAGAGAGAAGTTAAGAGAAAAATTCTCGAAGAAATTTCTAATTCTCGAAGCTCAAAACCCGACTTGTGAATTTTTCAAAATTCCAAGAAACCTGTTCCTAATTTTCACTTATATTTTAATGCACCTGTTGCATTGTCCCACATGCACACTCAAACTCAGTATAACAGTACAGTGTCGTTCACCAAAATTCACTCGATATCTAGTACATAACAAACAATTAAACAAAAGCAACTAACCTACATAACCTCAAATCCACATTGAACTTGAAGATCTGCATACTATTAACATTACATCCTCGAAAATCCACCTACCACATAAATAATTCAGTAAAATCAACAAAGCCATTGAAACTAATCTACATAACCTCAAATGCACACTGAACTCTCCGTGAACTTGACGATCCACATAATATTGACATAATAATATTCGCCAAAATCCACTCTCCATCGCTCAAACGATCTTTCAAGAGTCACCTTCATAACCTCAAACTCACCTAACCTCAAGAACCATAACCTCCCTGATGCACGTACACCTCGTAACAAACCAGGCAACATTCGAACGAAAGCGACATAACCTCGAAAACAAATCTTCGTAACCTCGAAACCATCTGAAACACCATAACCTTGCTCGTTCACGCAGAACGCATAACAAAACGGAGCAATGCCGATATCGGAACCTCGAGTCCATGAAGAATCCTCGAATGCGTGTCTATGGACATACCATACACGGATCTCGTGGAACGGGGAGGTTAAAAAACAGACATGGCTGCACTCGAGCCACGTCGAAGAATTTCCTTCATCCTGGTATATTGAAATTTTTAGGGCGGGCCCAGAAGGGGAAAGGGCCATTCGTACACGGGCGTATAACGAGTAACGTGCTCTTTATTGCGGGACGGAAAAGTCGTATAATAGACGGCAAGGCGTGTTTTCCTTTTATAGGGTGCGTGCAACTGCGGATGGAATATACATGAGGAACAGAAGGAGAGAGAGGCTAAGAACGAGGAAGCACGCGAGGGTGCAGCGATGTGTCGATGATACACGCTCCAAGGTGGATCTTCCTCGAGCATATGCGCCTCGGGGGACACCGGGGTCCCCCTTTATCGAACGGCCCTGGACGACCCTTAATTTTGTACTAACGCTTTTCCTACTTTGTTCCACCGACTTCTATCTGTCACCGGGGGTCTCGCGGGATCTTTGAAGGCAAACGCGTCGCTGCTCGTGCGTTGTCCTCGTAAATATCGCTGGTATCAGCAGAGACGTGATGTGTAAAACGAGCTTAGCTGACCTGCTTCTAAACCTGGTCCTCTTCCTCCTGGGGCGCCTTGAATCTTCGATTCTACGGACTTGGCGAATTTCTAAAATTGGGGTTGGGGGTCGTGCACCTATATACCGTGGCATGAACTGGACTCATTTTCAGATTTTTGTTATGGAGAATTATGGGTATGTTGGTAATTGACATAAGTGAAAAGGAGGATACGTTATTTTATTATTGAGAATATGAAAATTTTGGGAAAATTTTGGGTGATTTTTATTTAGATAAAAACGGTGGGATTGTATAATATGTGAAAAAATAGGTGAAATATGTGGAAAGAAGTTTTTTCGTACGAGGCTCCATTTTTGAGGAAATTGGGTTTAAATATTTGATGGTTGTGTGCACGTGTATAGTGTACATACTAATTATTCACGACGAGAAGAATAAGAGTGGGGGAAAACTGCAAACATACATTGCAAGACAATATATGACATTGGAAATATTTTTCCCGATGTTAAAGTAAATGGGAGAAGCAATATAGTAGTTTACAGTGAAATCCGCTAGGTGGTGCTGAGGTTAGGTGCACGCGCGCCACGTAAATATTCCAATTCAATTTTCTCGAAAACGAAGCCAAGTATCAAAAAATGTCATTCCACATTTTTGATGTATTTTTTTATGTAGAATAATATCCTTCCCGATTTTATCACAATTTAAGCGCTTTTCATCGGTATTTTTATATTTCCTTCAAGATTTGTCTCGAGTTTTTTGATTTTCAAAATTGATCATAATTTTCTGTAGCTTTTCTTTGTATTTCGTTACTTGTTATGTTATATTTTGGTAGTTAATAGAACATTTTATAAATGAGAAATATATCTTCATCAACTTGTTTAGTAATATAAAATTTTAATTTCGTTTATGTTTCGCAAGTGCAGTATTTACCGAGAAATTTCGTGGGTTTTTGCTTCCACGAGGTTTATGAATTTACTTAACGAGAGCTATATTCCGGGAAAGACTTTTTGAGATTAGTGATATCTGCGAAATAAGCTTGGACGATGTTTTCTTGAGTTCTGCGAATCTTGCAAGATAAGATTGCTACATTAACACCCTCGACAAATCTGATGCTTATAGAGACTTTTCTTAAGACTGTATTCAAAGCATCGATAAAAGATAAAAGTAATTTATCGTACTTTGTTCAGTCAATTTTATTGTGAGATTCTTTGATTCGTGGAAATTTATTTTCCATCAGATTCGACGTTTTATAATAATTATTTGTATGTTTCTATACATACAGGAATATATAAATAAATAAATAAATAAATGCACACATGAGGAAAGAATTAAACGAATAAATGAATAGATATATAAGTAAATAAATAAATTTATAAATACAAAAATAAATAAATAACTTAGTGCGTGAATGAATGAATAAATAAATATAAAAAAGTAGAAAGTTATAATAAATTGTAATAATTATATGAATTTAATATTGTCGACATAGCATGATTCATAAATTACACCCAACTCTCACAGAAATTGTTAATCTTACGTGCAGTTTTCAGTTTCATCAATTCTGTTTGTTGACAGGTAAATCATTTTCTCCAGAAAATTGATTTTTCACTTTTCCTATATGATTGCAATGACTGTATGACCTGTATATCGATTGTTATATAATAATTTATCATGCTAAAATATTTCAATATCAGGTTTTAAAGAGGATTATTTATCGATAGTTCAGAGTACTCAATTCATTAAGGAAGTCTTTTGGGAAATAGGAACTTCATATCCTGGTCTAATGTAATCGAATCGATTAATTTTATTTCCTCGTGATATATTATTCTCATATGGGTAATTACTCGTTCATTTGGTCACTAAAAAGGGTTGTCGGAAATCTAATCAAAAACCTAGATCAATAATGATTTATTCAAATTTCACACAATGCATAAGTTTATTCATCCTTATAAGTAAATAAACAAAACAAATAATTAATTAAATAAATGATTAAATAAATAAGCACACGAATAAATAAATAAACAAATGCATGATTTAATAAATAAACACGCGAAGAAATAAATAAACAAATGCATACATAAATAAAGAAATAAATACATACATGAATATATAAATACATACATAAATAAATAAATAAATACATACATAAATACAAAATTAAACGAATAAATGAATAAATACGTAAGCAAATAAATAAATTCATAAATTTAATTAAATAAAAATAAATAAATTCATAAATTTAGTTAAATAAAAATAAATAAATAACTGGGCAAATGAATGAGTGAATAAATAAATAAATTCACGAATTTAGTTAAATAAAAATAAATAAATAACCGGGCAAATGAAGGAGTGAATAAATAAATAAATTCATAAATTTAGTTAAATAGAAATAAACAAATAACCGGGTAAATGAAGGAATGAATAAATAAATAAATTCATAAATTTAGTTGAATAAGAATAAATAAATAACTGGGCAAATGGGTGAGTGAATAAATAAATAAATAAATATAAAACAAGTAGAAAATTCCATCTGTTAATTAATGTTCCTACAGAAGACGTGATTGCTTCGCTGGAAAACAGATTAATCAAGAGCAAAACGCATAGTCATCGTGCAAAACCAGGAAACACTCTTGCTACTTTTGTTAGCTCGTAACGTAGCAAATCCATTCCTTTCAATTACCAGCCATCCATATATCTCGCGTCTTACGAATATTACCTGAGGTTTTCACTTTCCACAAATCGCCTTTCCCATCATTTATAATCCCCCCTCTCTTATCTCATTTCATTAAGTTTTACTCTTTTGTTATTTTATCATATTATATTATTTATCATATATTCGTTCTTTTACTCGCTTGCCCACTTCGGCCACACGTGATTCTGTTTGTCGCACACGGTGGCCATTTTGGTACTTTTTAGCACGGCTCTATATCACTCCGGTATATACCAAGAATCTGTACGTTGTACTCTAGTGTCATCCTTTCTTCTCTTTATGGTGTTGTTCTAGTTGCTTGAATTTTCTTACAGCTGTTCTTACACCACTTCCTTTTTCCCGGAATCTCTTTTCTTCTGTTCTCTACCTGCTCTGTTTTCTTTTCTGTCTCTTGACACCCTCTTCTGGCTTTCTTACACAGGCTTTTTATTGGTCGCACGTGCTTTTTCTTCCCCTTCAATTGTCTTTTCCATTTCCTTTTGACACTCTGTTCTTTTTTGTTCTTAATTCACTGCATTTTGTAAATACATTTTTTAACGTGCTGTTGCATGGATTTTTGTTGATGTCATTTGCATTAATTCCCTTTAATATCATTGCACATACGATTTTTTCTGCTTCCTTCATTTATTACAATTTTGTAAATTATTTTTGATTTGACACTTTGTTCTCTTTTTGTTTTTAATATCGTGTATTTTATAAATATACTTTTTAATGTGTTACTGCACGGATTTTTGTTCATATTATTTGCATTAATTTCCTTTAATATTATTGCACTATTTTTTTTGCTTGCTTAATTTTTTGTATTTTTGTGATATATATATATATATTTTAAGATACCACTGTATTGTGTTTGTTTGACATCATTTGCATTAATTTCTTTTAATATCACTGCATTGCACGTTTAATTAATGTAATTTATATTGCTTTTTATTAATATTATTTCATTATTCTTTATTGTCATAATTCCTTCTGTTTCCTTAATTATTTTTATTTTTGTGGTACCCTCCTTTTTTAATATATTATTGCATTACTTTTTTTGGTATCATTTGCGTTAATATTTTTTTAATATTACTGTGTTACGTTTGGTTAATATAATTTGCATTACCTTTTATCAATATTATTTCATTATTTTTTATTGCCATAATTCCTTCTGTTTCCTTAATTTCTTTTATTTTTGTGGTACCTTCTTTTTTTAATTTGTTATTGTATTACTTTTTGTTAGTATCATTTGCATTAATATTTTTTAATACTACTGTATTATGTTTGATTAATATAATTTGCATTGCCTTTTATTAATATTATTTCATTATTTTCTATTGCCATAATTTTTCTTTTTCCTTAATTTCTTTTATTTTTGTGGTACCCTATTTTCTCGATATATCATTGCATTATTTTTCGTTGCCATAATTTTTTCCGTTTCCCTAATTTCGTATATTTTTATAGTACCTTTCTCGATACATCATTGCAATATTTCTGACTGCCATAATTTGCACTGTCCTTTATTAATATCTAATTTCTTCCTGTTAATAGTACTCTAACGTTCTATATTAACACCATCGTGTTAATTTTCGTTCGCATAATCTGCACTTCCTTTTATCAACATCGTTACGTTGCTTTCGCTTATTGGGATTGCTCGTTTGCCATAAAATTGAATTTCTCTGCCGACCTAACCTTTCGCAATCCTTCGTCCACGGCATGATTGCTGCCCCGAACGTGGAAATTTTTTAAACCTGCAATTTCATTACGAAAGAGTATATCAGTCCAGGAAATTCTCGAGACGTCCCTGGGATGATAGACTTTACTACCGGATTTCGGGCTGGAGAGCTAGCAGAAATTGGAAGAGACCTCCAGAATCGCCCACAGCAGCCGGGTAGTCGTCAGGAATGATTTTGGAGAAGGTGGCCGCTAGTGGGACCACTGGTTAACCACTGGACATCGACCACTGCAGGTGCTCAAAGTGTAACTTTGAAGATGAAACTAACTCTGCCATAGCAATCGAAGGTGTAGAAGCTAATTGAAATTTACCGTGAAAAATACGAGATCAACTCGTGCTATGACTAATTTGCAATTGCACCTAACTTCAAATATAAAATATTAAATTTTATTTATATAAGGTTATAGGTGCAATGGAATTTTTATTTATGTGAGATCTTAATACCTAGATTATTATAATATTCGATATTTATTTCATACTACTGAAGCTACGACTAATTTGCAATTGGACCTGATCTCAAATATAGAATATTACAGAATTTTTAAATAATTTACATAAGCATGTAGGTACCATGGAATTTTTATTCTTGGGAGATTTTGAAACCTTGATTATTATAGTATTCGATATTTATTTCATACTACTCGAGTTATGACTAATTTGTAATTAGCCCTGAGTTCAAATATAGAATTTTACAGAATTTTTTAATGATTTATATAAGTATATAGGTGCAATGGAATTTTTATTTATGTGAGACCTTGATACCTCGAGTATTATAGTATACTACTCGAGCCATGTTTAGTCTGGAATAGGACCTAGTTTGGATCTCAGTCCAAATACAGAATTTTTTAACGAAGTATATATATACAATTATATAGGTATAATAGGATTTTTATTTACGTGAATTCTTAATACCTTGAGTATTATATTATTCAATATTTATTTCATACCATTCGAGCTATCCTTAATTTGGAATAGAACCTAACCTCAAATACAAAATTTTTTAAAATGGTACATATGTAAGTATACAGGTATACTGATCTTTTATTCATGTGAGATCTTGATACCTCTGATAGTATTTTAATATTCAATATTTCCTTTATAATTATCTGTTGATTTTATTTATTTACTATTTACTATTATTTTAATATTATTTTGTATCAATTTTATATTATCCTATTATTTTACCTTAACATTTCCAAAATTTTCAAATTTTTATTAAAAATTCCCTATCCACCGTTATCATTTTGATCACACGTTCCACTATTTCTTTTAATATACATAAAATTAATTTCCCAACATTTTTTAAAAAGATAGATAAATTTAGTGTGAATCACATGTACACAAATATATTCGCCTAACGATGATTCACTAATTGCTACAATACCATGCACGTATGTCTAATCCACAGTAAAATACGACACATCAAAAAGCAGCGAGAATTGAACCCATCAGCGCCATCTATCTTTAACCAAAACCCATTTTCAGACTGAAAAAAAGCCATTGGACGTATCAAAAATATTCCAGTCGAAAATAACGAATAAAAATATAAAATCTCATTTAAAATAACTGATACGAGTATACTCAGTATAGCAAAGTATTATTTCATGGTCCACTCGAGGTCTGAAATTTCCAATGATTGGTCGAAAAAATTCTAGAGCACGATCGACGCCATGGTCAATAACCGTATAAAACCGCTTGAAAACAACACCGCCATATCGCAACATTCCTTCTACACAAGCCGTCTCTTTCAACTCAAACATAACCTCTATCGGGCCGGCTGTATGCGGGCCGACGTAATTTATTTAGAGGTTAGTTTCCACGTTCCAAGAACAGCCGGAACCGGCGTTACGCAGCGGCCACGGCCGATTTTTATTGGTTCAGCGAGCCGGGTTGAAACGGGATAGGCGTGGAGGAGCTTCGTGCAATATTCGAGGCCGGTGGAAAGTTTATCGAAAGGACGATAAGCAGCGAGTCTCGACGGCTCGCCGGATGGCGTCATCGGTTTTGCCAGCAGAGGGGATCGATGCTGAAGTGCTGCGTGAGTGGTTCTTGCCGGTTGTTTAGACTTCGAAAGACGTGGCTGGTCACGTTCTCGATATCAGCCGCGTAGCCGCGTTTTGTATACACTCGCACCCTCCTTTCAACGACAGAAAAATTATTGCCATAACGAACCATGACGCGTGCTTTTCTTTTATTTCATTTTTTTTTTTTTTTTCCTTTTGCTTCCACGTTTCCTTTCTGTCGAGGTTATGCTGACTACGCGATCTGTGATCGATACTGGGAGTAGATTCTTTGGTTATAGATCGATCCTTTATGTATATTTTATATATATTTGTATTGGTAGCAGTGGAATTTTCAAATTTATTGAGGAATTTAAAATTTTTTAGAAATTACCGATGCTTCCCCTTCTGTCTACAGCTTTCTGTAGAGGTTATGTTGACTACGCGATCTGTGATCGATACTGGGAGTAGATTCTTTGGTTATAGATCGATCCTTTATGTGTGTTTATGTATATGTGTATTGGTAGGAATGGGAGTTTACAATTTTTAGAGGAATTTGTAATTTTGGAGAAATTACCGATGATTTCCTTTCTGTAGAGGTTATGTTGGCTTCGCGATCTGTGATCGATATTGCGAGTAGATTCTTTGGTTATAGATCAATCTTTTGTGTATGTTTATATATATGTGTATAGGTAGGAATGGGAGTTTATAATTTTTAGAGGAATATGGAATTTTTGAGAAATTACCGATGCTTTTCGTTCGGTCTACAGCTTTCTGTAGAGGTTATGTTGACTTCGCGATTTGTGATCGATACTGCGAGGAAATTCTTTTGATTTTAGATAGATCCCTTACATACATTTATATTGGTGTGATTAAAATGTTGGTATTAAAATTTATAAAGAAATTTAGAATTTTGAAGAAATTACCCATGGTATCCTCTCTGTTTACAATTTTTGTAGAGGTTATGTTGGCTTCACAATCTATAATTGATATTGCCTTCCTTTACGTGTATTTATTATTGTATTTATGTTTATTAGTGTGAATGAGATTTTAAATTGGAAAAATTTTCGTTGTTTTCATTTTACTTTTTACTGTTTTTTCTTTCCGCAGTGAAAAGATTTCTCATCTATTCTGTACGTCCAATATTTTCTTATATCCCTGTGACACGTTCTGAAAATATATAATATGTGATATATGTGTATATACAAACACTCTAACCATAACCTATTAGGACAGAAATATAACCTATACAGAACCGATATTTCTAGAGCTACGGGGGCTATAAGAAAATTCGATAACTTCCGAGATTTTATAACTGTTATAGAAAATAATGACCCCTAGAAACTGCCTCGACAACCCGAAGTCAATATTATAGCAGTTTCCTGCAGCTCCTTATTGTATTATATCCATGATGTCCCATGGTGCAAAAGCCATAATCGACAAACTTGTAACTAACTTCATACATGTTAATTTACATTTTAATACGATAGCCATTATTCATTTTACATTATCGAAATATGAAATTTTTCTAGTTTCTAACAAATTTAAAAAATTTCTGATATTCCAAAAATTTTTCAAACTTACCGTGCAGCTCTTAGCTTGGCATCATTTTTCAAAAATTTATTTTTTAGATTTTGATATCGATAATAATTGGCTACTGACAATCTTAGCTCGGCATCATTTTCCAAAAATTTATTTCTTAGATTTTGATATCGATAATAATTGGCTACTGACAACTATGGCAATGAACTCAAGCTATATTTTTGTAACATTTGTACAGCTAGCAATTTGTGAAAAATTGAGCCATAATTCCAAATTAAGATAGCCAATAATATATTTTTCTAATTTTTACTTTTTTCAAAATTATTTTTTAACTTATTCCATGGGTTTATATTCGGAACAATTCGTCATCAAGAATAATTACTTTTCATTTTACCAAATAATTTAGCAATTTATACTCTTTTGAAAATTTCACACTCCTAATCAACAAATTTCTTTAATATTTTCATTTATCATATATTAATCATATTTCATATTACATATGAATTATACTATAATCCCCAAATAAATTGTAATATATCATACATTTAAATCACGATTCAATTATTCTACGCAAAATTCAAAAAAGGAAAACGAAAGAAAGAAAATCCATTTTTGGAATATTCACAAAATTCGTAAAAATGCATTGAATTTTAATATACTATAATTCCCAAAAATAATTATAATATAGCATAGATTTAAATCACGATTCAATTATTCTATGCAAAATTCAAAAATGAAAAACGAAAGAGAGATAATCCATTTTTGGAATATTCACAAAATTCGTAAAAATGCATTGAATTTTAACATACTATAATTCCCAAAAATAATTATAATATAGCATAGATTTAAATCGCGATTCAATTATTCTATGCAAAATTCAAAAATGAAAAATGAAAGAAATAAAACCAATTTTTGGAATATTCACAAAATTCGTAAAAATGCATTGAATTTTAACATACTATAATTCCCAAAAATAATTATAATATACCATACATTTAAATCACGATTCAATTATTCTATGCAAAATTCAAAAATGAAAAACGAAAGAAAGAAAACCAATTTTTGGAATATTCGCAAAATTCGTAAAAATGCATTGAATTTTTCCATACTATAATTCCCAAAAATAATTATAATATACCATACATTTAAATCGCGATTCCTTCAATCTACGCAAAATTCAAAAACGGAAAAAAGAAATTCCCTTTCTGGAATATTCGCAAAATTCGTAAGAATGCATTGAATTTTGGCCTACTATAATTCCCAAAGATACCTATAATATACCGTGCATTTAAATCGCGATTCAATCACTGCACGCAAAATTCAAAATCGAAAAAGGAGAAATCCAAAATCTTTTTTCTGAACTAGCCGCGTAGTTCGAAGAAGTGCATCGAAAGTTTCGCAGCGGGATCGTTGGAACCTTTCTTACCGCGATCCAAATGAACGCTTTAGCAAGGGTGCAAAGGCTGACGCGAAGGGGAATTTATTCCGAAAGTTCGATTTACTTTTTCTCGCTGAAACCCCGCCGGTTCTCCTTTATTTTTTTTTTTTTCATTTCTTTCTTTTTGCACACTCGCGTTACGATTTTCGCCGGTGAGAGCGCCCAGTCGCACTTTCCCTCGCGCTGAAACTTTCCCTATAAATTACAACCCCCGCTAGGAACCGCTCACCGGTTCGATATTTAATTTCTTATTTATCACCGCGTATCCAGAACGCATTCTCTCTATCTGTTTCAGCCAACAACGCGATAATTCTCACTGGCATTGCAACGTTTTCCAATCCATCCCTTTCTCTCTCTCTCTCTCTCTCTCTCTCTCTCTCTCTCTCTCTCTCTCTCTCTGTCTTTCTATGTCTGTCTGTCTGTCTGTCTGTCTGTCTCTCTCTCTCTCTCTGTCTTTCTCTCTATCTCTCTGTCTTTCTGTGTCTGTCTGTCTCTCTCTCTTTCTGTCTTTATTTCTATCTCTCTGTCTTTCTGTGTCTGTCTCTCTCTTTCTCTCTCTCTCCCTCCCTCTTTCTCCCTCTTTCTCTTTGTTTCCCTCTGTCTCTTTGTTTTCTACAGTAGAAAACAAAACGATAGCACATCCTGAAATTATTATGTTATTTTTTAAATTAGTATAATATATAGGATGTTTCCTTGGTTTGGAAACAGTAGAATAGTAAGGAATTTAATTAATTATATATTATACTAAATTATATATATGGTATCGTTATATATAAAAATATTTTGTTGTTAATAAAATTTGTTTAGTATGTATTATTTTTTTATATCTCTAGTGAGGGAAATTTTAAAAGTCAAATTTGCCTTTTTAGGTGATAGTGTATATATGTATATTTCTTTTCAAATGAATTCAGCGATGTACCATTTGAGACCAGTTAATTCAAGGAAAGTAGTTATTCTCCCTTCTACACATTCATTACAGAACGAATCGTGATAACATTTCTCTGCAGACCATAGAGTCGTTCGAATTTGTAAAATTTTTTTTCAGGCAGGATACCTTTAATTTTCTACCCCGCGTGTTGAAATAAAAGTTATTTGAGCAATTTAATTGGAGAATGTGGAAGTGCGTGTTTCACCCCTAAAAGTTGGCTCAGGTTGATTTATTGTATTGTTGAGAAAGGAATATTTTATTTAATAGTGTATAAATAATTATTGTAAGTAATTATAGGTACATTGCATTAGTTTGCAGAAACATTGAGGAATTTTTATAATCTTCTTTGATGATCATTAAATTTATATTATTGAGAGAGGAATATTTTATTTAATCGTGTATTAATAATTATTATAAATAATTACAGGTGCATTGCATTAATTTCCAGAAATACTGAAGATTATAGGGTACAATATAATTTTATCACATCTACTTTATAATTCTGTTAAAAAGACAAGTCAATCAAGAAGAGATATTTTATTTCTATATCAAATTTGCATACGATAAATACATTAATCCCAATATAACCCGAAAATCTGGAATATCATAGGACGCACTACAATTTTAAAAAATTTAAAAATTCCGAACCTAACCTAAACCAACCTCCATTTCTTCCAATATTTATGAAGAAGAAATATTTTATTCACATATAAAATTTGCATACGATAAATACTAATAATTAATCTAATAAAGGCTGAAAATTTGGAAGATCATAGGGCCTTCTCCAATTTCTAAAAATTTATTTTTCACGTTTCCAAACCTAATCTAAAACAACCTCCATCTTTTCCAATATTTATGAAGAAGAAATATTTTATTCACGTATAAAATTTGCATACGATAAATACTAACAATTAATCTAATAAAAGCTGAAAATTTGGAAGATCATAAGGTGCACAACAATTTTAAAAAATTTATTTTTCTCGTTTCCAAACCTAACCTAAACCAACCTTCATTTTTTCCAATATTTGTAAAGAAATATTTTATTCACGTATAAAATTTGCATACGATAAATACTAACAATTAATCTAATAAAAGCTGAAAATTTGGAAGATCATAAGGTGCACAACAATTTTAAAAAATTTATTTTTCTCGTTTCCAAACCTAACCTAAACCAACCTTCATTTTTTCCAATATTTGTAAAGAAATATTTTATTCACGTATAAAATTTCTGTACCATAAGTACCAACGATTAATCCAATAAAACCAGAAAGTCTGGAAGATCATAAGGCTTTCTCCAATTTCTAAAAATTTATTTTTCACGTTTCCAAACCTAACCTAAACCAATGTTTATTTTTCCAATATTTATGAAGAAGAAATATTTTATTCCCATACAAAACTTGCATACGATAAATACCAACGATTAATCCAATAAAACCTGAAAGTCTGGAAGATCATAGGGCACACTATTACAATTTTAAAAAATTTATTTATCACGTTTCCAAACCTAACCTAAACCAATCTCCATTCTTTCATACACTAACGAAGAAGAAATATCGTATCTACGTACAAAATTCGCACGCATTGGCGAAAATCATGCACCGTGCACCCCCTTTTGTCCCACACTGTACTCCTTCTACTCCGGCGGGCGAATTTTTACGGGTGTGACACGACCTGTGACACCTCGCACGCCGTTTTTCGAAGCAAAGTTCGACCCTGCAACCGCAGATTGATGCGTCGAATTATATTTGTCGCGCGGCGCAGCTGCTGTCTAAATTATACGCTACATTTAGCCGAGCCACCCCTAGCGCGGGCCTGTGTCCTCCGCGACTAGACGTGCACCCTCTCATTGGCTTTGATGTACTCCGTGGCCCATGCCAGTCGATGAATTTTATTCCACCTTTGCGGTTGTCCGGCAGCCCGACACACGCTTCGTGATCGATCACTGGCACGGGGAGTCCATTTTAATAACTGTCAGACGATCACAGCCGGCCTGCTGCCATGGGTGCGACCGTTCCGACGACTCGATGATCCGATGAAGGTGATGATTGCGTTACTGAACACTGCCTCCAGTGGGTCGTTGTGGGATTGGATAATGGTTTTAGCTGGAGATGCAGTGCTTGGGAGGATCCTTAGTATCGAATTTGGGTTAGTTCTGAAAAATTGTACGAAATTTAGGCGAGCTGATGTTAGTGGTACGGTTAGTAGTAGGTGCTGTGGGATTTAATAATTGCTTGGATATTTAATGAATTATTATATTTCTTTTGTTAGTCATGGTAGGTTGAAACAGATCTGTGATATTTTGGGGATGTAGTGGAGAATGATTAGGTGATTCTTGGGTGAGCTAATGTTAATGGTAAGTCATTTGAATATTTAATAATTATTTTAGTATTTAATGGATTATTTTTTTTATTATTATTATTAGTTGAAGCTTAGGTTAGGTTTATAATATTTTGGAAAATATACTGTAGAATTGATTAGGTGTTTATTAGGTGAGCTAATGTTAGTGATAAATCATTTGAATATTTAATAATTATTTTACTATTTAATAGATTACTTTTTTTATTATTATTGGAAGCTTAGATCAGATTTATAATATTTTTGGGGATATAGTGGAGGAGTGATTAGGTGTTTGCTGGGTGAGCTAATGTTAATGGTAAGTCCTTTGAATATTTAATAATTATTTTAGTATTTAATAGGTTATTTATATTTTTATTATTATTATTGGAAGCTTAGATCAGGTTTATAATATTTTTGGGGATATAGAGGGGGATTGATTAGGAGTTTCTTGGGTGAACTAATGTTAGTAGTACTGCTAGTAATAATTCATTATGAGATTTAATAATTGTTTCAATATTTAATAGACTATTGATTTTTGTATTAGTAATGGAAGCTTAGGTCAGATTTATAATATTTTGGGGGATATACTGCAGGATTGATTAGGTGTATTTTGGCTGAGCTAATGCTAGCAGTAAATCATTACGTGGTTTAATAATTATTTTAATATTTAATGGACCATTAATTTTGTTATTACTTGTAGAAGCTTATATCGGATTTATGATATTTTGGGGATATAATGCTGGATTGATTAGGTGCTTATCGTATGAACTAATTTTAATACTATATCATTAGAATATTGAATAGATCATTAATTTTTTTTTTATTACTCGTAGAAGCTTAGATCAGGTTTATGATACTTATAAGAAAAATATTAGAGATTTGTTACATAATTTGTTATTATTATTGATAATAGATATCATAACTATCAATAGTTACTCAATAATTTTTTTAATATCTAATAAATTATTGAACTCCTTTTGATATTAATTTTCTTGATGCACGTTTATGCTGTTTTTAAGAAATATAATAAATTCCTTAGATATACTAATGGAGACAAAAATTAGGGTACTGGGCAGAGTGATTAAATACATATATAATATAAAATGAAACTATTATATATTATATATGTATTTAGTCACTCTGATAATAATGGAGACAAAAATTAGGGTACTGGTCAGAGTGACTAAATACATATATAATATATAATAATTTCATTTTATTCCTTGAATATACTAATGGAGACATTAGTGATGCTATTTTTGAGAAATATAACAAATTTCTTAGATATACTAATGGAGACAAAAATTAGGGTACTGGTCAGGGTGACTGAATAGATATATAATATAAAATGAAATTATTACATATTATATATCTATTCAGTCACCCTGACCAGTACCCTAATTTTTGTCTCCATTAGTATATCCAAGGAACTTGTTATATTTCTCAAAAATAGCATAAACTTGCATCAAGAAAATTAATATCAAGAAGAGTCCAATAATACAGTAAATACACAATAAATATATTATATGATATATGATAGTTTCAACTATGAATGAACTATAATCTTCATTCTAATAACTACACATTTTAATTTTCTGAAGACATTATACTTCATATTGAAAAATCAAATCTTTTGAATTTGTAATACTTTTGACATAAATCCATTGAAAGATGGAGGTTAGGTTCAATTACTTTTATTGCGATTTTTAATAACAATTTTTCCACTTATATTTTTCTGACGATACTGCTTGAATCCTATCATTTGCAGTTTGATTCCATTGTTGGAGTATATCTGATGGTCGCAGAATACTTCGTTAGAAATTATGTTTATAGTGTTTACTCGAAACTTTGCCCAAATCCTCGCCTTAGGGTCCGGATTCAGTGTAAACTTTAGAATTCTACGGCTTTGCGGCAACTTTGAGATTACCCAGGGCACAGTTTTCGAAGATGCACGTAGGTATACTACAGTGTTTAATAAAACAAGAATAACCTCATTTCGTACTTATTAACCCCGTGCACTTGGATGCAAAAACAAGTACACGATTCCCAACCTTTCGTGAGAAATTGCCCAGATTTCCTACAGAAATTCGCAACATGTTTGCCAATTCTCTTACATAAATAAATAAACAATTCGACAAAAATTTCATCGTGTATTCTCTGCATTTTCTTACACAATTTCTATGAAAAATCGAACCATATTATTGTAACATAAAAGAAATAATAAATGTCCATTTATTATATTTTTCTCACTATATATAGTAAAATTTAAAATTCCCTTGGGAAGATTATACAGTATAAAGAATTCCAATCCATATTAAATTTTAAATGAAAAGAAAATAAAAAATGAAAATCCATTTTGTATGTATTATAGTAGCCAACTCAAAAACATAATTAAATATTAGATATTTCATATTATAATAACATAATTTATTCTTTGAATTATTACAATCTTAATATAATTATGTATAAGAAAATATTATACTGTCACAATCCATAGTAGTTTCTCCAAAATCAATAATAAAATAATTTTGAATATACTAATACCCCAATGGTCAATTTTTAATTTCTAATTATAATTTCGCATTCAACGTTGTTACTCTGCGATATTTCTTTTAATTTTGCAATATCTCATAATGTTCCAATTTTCAAAAAATTTTTCTTTATTCGTTATAGTAGGTGTAAAATTCCAAAATTATATATTTTCCATCCTCCTCCCAAGGAACTTAGCCTCAAAAAGACCCCCAAAATAATTATACATAGCAAAATTTAAAATTCCCTTGGGAAGATTATGCAGTATAAAGATTTCCAATCCATATTAAATTTCAAATGAAAAGAAAATAAAAAATGGAAATCCATTTTTCACTTTTATAGTAGCCATCTCAAAAACATAATAACACGTTTCCTATTAAATATTTCACATTATAATAACACAATTTATCCCTTGAATTAATAAAATTTTAATATAAACATATACAAAAAAATATTGTAGTGTCACGATCCATAGTAGATTTTCCAAAATCAAAATTACTAAAACGCGTTGTAATAATAAAATAATTTTTATACCTAATTTTTATACCAAAATGATCGATTTTAAATTTCCAATTAAAAATTTCACATTCAATGTTGTTACTCTGCGATATTTCTTTTAATTTTGCAATATCTCATAATATTCCAATTTTCAAAAAATTTTTCTTTATTCGTTACAGTAGGTTTAATATCCCAAAGTTATACATTTTCCATCCTCTTCTCGGGTAACTTGGCCCCAAAAAGAACCCTCGAAAAAATTATATATAGCAAAATTTAAAATTCCCTTGGGAAGATTATGCAGTATAAAGATTTTAAAGAATCCATATTAAATTTAAAATGAAAATAAAATAAAAAATGGAAATCCATTTTGCATTTTTATAGTAGCCAACTCAAAAACACAATAACACGTTTCCTATTAATAACACAATTTATTTGTATTATAAATAAATTGTGCTATTAATTTTTCAATGTATCATAGTGTTCCAATTTTTTAAAAATTTTTATTTATTCGTTATAGTAGGTTTAAAATCCCAAAATTATACATTTTCCACTCTCTTCCCGAAGAACTCAGTCCCAAAAGACCCCTGAAAAAATTATATATAGCCAACTGAAAAATATAATTTCATATTAGGTATTTCACATTATAACAACACAATTTATTCCTTGAATTATTAAAATCTTAATATAATCATACACAAGAAATTATTGTAGAGTCACGATCCATAGCAGCTTCTCCAAAATCAATAATAAAATAATTTTGAATATACTAATACCCCAATACTCGATTTTAAATTTCCAATTTTAATTTCGCACTCGATATTGTTACTTTGCAATATTTCTTTTAATTTTGCAATATCTCATAATGTTCCAATTTTTAAAAAATTTTTCCTTACTCGTTATAGTAGGTTTAACATCCGAAAATTATATATTTTCCACCCTCCTCCCGAAGAACTCAGCCCTAAAAGGACCCCCGAAAAAATTCGCAATAATTCACGTATCACGGATAAGAGACACGATATAAGTTAACGATATTTGTCAATAAGCGAACGCTTATCGATTTCCGATCGATAAACGACGTCTTGCAGCGATACCCGCGGAATATCTCGAGGGTTGCTGCGAATAAACGGCTTGAAAAATTCGCTCGGCTGAAAGCACCGTCGAAACTTCACCCCCTCCCTCCATTATTCAATTTTCGTGCCCCTTCGAATCCCTGGAAGGACGGTGGCCAAATATTTCCTACGTTTCTTCTTCGATCGTTTATCTTCCGGCCAAAGCACCCCGGATGCCACCCTCGTTTAGTATCCATTATAAAGTATAATTTCCATTCAAGCGCTGCTGCACGTGAATCGGGGTAAACGTTCGAACCGTTCGCTCTTCTTTCGCCGTTGAATTCGCGAATTTTTATCGTATCATGCTCGAACCTCCGTTTCCATTTCCATGCCCTCGTCGGATTTTTAATTCTCGCTGTAGAGCCCGGCGAATAAAATTGTTTTCGCGTTGCGCGGCAAGCACGCGGAGCGGACGTGATGAAGGGTGGTAGGGTGAAATACCGATGGTGTATTAAACCGAGTTACAGGATATTAATTGGAGGATCGGCTTTCGCTTGAAATGTGATATTTAGTTATTAATCCTGGCATATTTAGCGGAACTGGTTAAGCGTTACGGCTTCATCGCACGTCGCGATGGGGATGATTCGTGGGGTAGCTCGGTGTTACGTTTCTTGCACGTCAGTGGGGTACGTTGGAACGTCGGTTTCTTAATCGTGCAATTGTCGGAGTAAGTGTCACGAGTTTTTATTGGACTTAATAGCAGGTTCATTGGAATTATTCAACTACCCGTTTCTGGTAGATTAGATCTCCAGGTTTCTGGAGATATGAGCCGTGGTGGCGCTAGTGAGTTAACGGTAAACCGGTTAAATAACCGGTGGTTGTAAAAAGGAAAGAAGGATCTTGGAAATATCGAATAATTAATTATACGTACATTGAAAGAAAATTCACGCAGTTAGGTGACTAATGCGAAAAAATTGAATGGAGAATTTTAAATGGAAAATTTGAAAATGAGTACTTGAACTGTGACAGGTTTAGTGTTAACGCGAGAACTACCAAGCCAGTCAAAATGACTGGTCCCAGAATTTTCCTTTTTGCATAGACCCCAAACTGGTCTGACCATTAAAAACCTTACAAGAGTAGACTCTTCTCGACGGAAGCAAAGATTGGTTAGCCAAGTTTGAAAGACCCCTATGCCTTTAGACCTGACAGGTCATCGTGCGAATCCTCTGTATCTCCGCATAAGCTGAATATGTGCACCTACAGTCTCCAAGCTTCGTTATACCACTATTACGAACGAATAATTTATTGACAGAAATTAACCTACAAGACCAGGCTGCATCTCTTCATCTCCTTAACACTAGAACTACCAACTCAGTCAAAATGACTGGTCCCACAATTTTCCTTTTTGCAATCACCGAATACATACACCTGCTTTAAGAATAAAATTGGTACCAAATTAAAATTAAGAAAGAACTGTAATCAATATATTCACTCATATTTATCGTACCACTGAAATGACTATAATCTGTGCATGTTATACTTAGGTGCCCACTAGAGATCGGTAGTTCTAGTGTTAAAGTAAAGGGCAAGTGAAGAGATTCATATTTATCGTACCACTGAAATGACTATAATCTGTGCACGTTATACTTAGGTGCCCACTAGAGATCGGTAGTTCTAGTGTTAAAGTAAAGGGCAAGTGAAGAGTCACCTATGAAAATTTAATTAATTCCTTTTTGTTTTAAGGAAAATTATTATTAATTTATAATTGGTGGTATTATGGATATTGTTTTTTAATTAATTTATTTTTCTTGCATGTGTAATGTAATTACTCTATGGACTGTGATGTTATATGTCTATTACAGACAGTATAGAAATTTATGAAGAAAAGACCTGTAAATGAAGAAGTGAAGGAAAAGGAATTTAAGAAAGATGAAATCATTTATTAAAAGGAAAATGGAAAAATTAAGTGATCTAGGTGATAACTCTGAACGCAGAATTTTGAATAAAGAATTAAAAATGTTATTTAGACTGTGGTGTGCATAGTGTTAATTATGTAAAAATTATATTAACTAATTAATTTCCGTTCTAAGTTTGGCAATATGTTTTTGGACTGAATATAATATAAATAATATAGTACAAATATATATCGTATAAACAGTGAATATTAAATGATATTACAACGAGAAGATACTTTGTTATTAATATTAAAATATAATTATTCGAGCTGTTTCTGTCAAATTTCTTTAATATTACAAGGAATGTCGTAAATAAATTAATTTCTTAAGTAAAATGAATTTTAAAATTAGTTCTCGAGGGATTCGGGATTTAAAATGCTAAAATTTTATAATATGCAGTGGGTTAAGAACAGTGTAAAGAAATAATTAGTGTGGAATAATGACGCAGTGATATTTTAGGATATTTTTGATCATATATTATTAATTATTAATTATACTGCTCTTTATAGAAATGGTTAAACGCTATACTTTCATTGGACGTAAATAATGGCGAATAATTCATGATACTATTTTCAGTCGTATCTCTTCTAAATTCGATCATATAATTTTGTTGACGAATCAATTTCTCGAATAAAATGAATTTTAAAATTATTTCTTCACTTATCGACAAAGAACTTCTTTCGAAAATGGTTAAAAATATAATACACTCGATTCCCGTTCCAAATTGAATGACGTACATTCAGGTTCGAATAATGCAAATGGACGATGAAGATCGCGTAACATTGCGATAATAAAATATATTTTGGCAAGTACCTCGTGTTGCCAAAGCGTAACAGCTTTCGAAGCAGAACTGACTGCCAAGACGGTGCAGCTACCATCCCAGATGTCTTCCGCAAACGTAAAAATAAAAATAATATTTAACAAGAACTATTTTCCCAAATAACCTCCATTCGGAACAAAATAACACGATTGTCAGTTTCTCTGTACGTCCTTTAGATAAAAGTATCTGAACCTAAACAATACCTATAAATTTCAATCATTCCAACCTTCATCTAAGACCAAAAAATAATATTGCGAGGTTACAGGCTATAATGTACATGTAATTTATTGAATTACAGGTTATTAGTGCTTAACGCGGTTAATGTTTATTTAATATTGTAATTAATTGATATTTTTCTTCAACGAAGTGTCTTTTTCATAGTACAATTACAATAACATAATCTATAATCCAGTCAGCATAAAGATATTTCTTAGCCCTGACTAATCACAGATCTACAGCTTCACTGCTGCCCTCTAGCGCCGTAGACCAGTGTCGCCATCTAAGCTGCCTCCACGTGTACTAAAAGATCCCTATCTCACGATTAATACTTATTCAAAATCGTAATTAATGGCACAATGTTCGTTTACAATGACATAATTTATAGTCCAATCATGAGAAAGATATTTTTCTCAGCTCTGGTTAATCTCTGATCTACAACATCACTGCTGCCCCCTAGCGCCGTAGACCAGTGTCGCCATCTAAGCGACCTCCACGTGTACTAAAAGATCCCTATCTCACGATTAATACTTATTCAAAATCGTAATTAATGGCACACGTGTGGGGGTCCCCTCACGAGGGATATTAGGAAGTCTTGTGGTTCCTATGGTGCTGTCTGTTGGTTTCTTGATGGACGTCGTGCTATGATATGTAGCAAGTAGAAGGATGCAAAAGGAAGGGATGCGTTTTGTCCTGGGACTGCTAGTGGGCTTGTCAGTAAGGCCTTAGATACTTAGGGAGATACTTAGGTAGCATAGGAACTTGTATTTATGGGAGTCGAGGATTCACCGAGGACTTGCGAGAAACCTGGAATCTCCATTTTCCATCTAATGCTGAAGGTGTGAACGTTGGTCTCTATACACGATTCTATCTTCGATAATATTCTCTTTTAACCAAGTGTCTTTCTCCTAACACAATTACAATGACATAATCTACAATCCAATTATGACAAAGATATTTCTAAATCCTGGCTAATCTCTGATGTACAGCGTCACTGCTGCCCTCTACCCGTTCACCAGTGTCGCCATCTAAGTGGCTTCCGCGTGTACTAAAAGATCCCTATTTCAATATTAATTCTTATTTAAAATCTTAAATTAAATTAAAGTAAATTAAATAAAGTAAAATAAAGTAAAGTAATTAATAATACTTGATTCTAGTTTTGATAATATCCTCCTTCAACGAAGTGTCTTTCCCCTAACACAATTACAATGACATAATCTATAATTCAATTATGACAAAGATATTTATAAATCCTGGCTAACCTCTGATCTACAGTGTCACTGCTGCCCTCTACCCGTCCACCAGTGTCGCCACCTAAGCGGTCCCCACGCGTACTAAAAGATCCCAACCTCAATGGGGACAACTTCACGCGTGTCAAACCTAACCTATCACTCGAACCTGCTCACCATACCCCATCCCGAAGCTATTACTCCCTATTATCGCACAAACAGTCCACTCTAATCCTTCCAACCCCCATTTACTCGTTTTAAACCCTTGGAACCCTCATGGTCGTTATTTATTCGCCGATAAATCTTCGGAAAGTGGCCGGTTTTCAGTCAAGTTTTCGCTTTTGAACCTAAACGAAAGGCTTTCGTCCGTTCAAACGATAAGCCGTGGTGAAAGCGAAAGCCAAGGAAATGAATATTCCACGCGTAGCAGCTCGCTAATTGCCTCTTCGCGACCAGCGACTCAATCCCGACGCCCATGCGTCGTCCGTCAGCCGGTGTTAATTAAATCCACGTGGCTTTCGTTCGAGCTTGCGTCCGGCTTAACATATTCATAGGAGAGCGCGCGATTACGCGGTCGACACGCGATTAAAAATGCAGCATCGACCCGCAGGGGTTGGCCTGTTCCTTCTAGGTCAGCAACCATCGCGACGTGCAGCTTTTTGCGGAGATCATCGCTGAGTGTGTCGCACCTTCATGGTCTGTTAACTATGGAGATGGGAATATTTAATTTTCCGAATAGAGGGATTTTGGTTGACGGAGTACGTTCAATAATGCTTCTTACAAGCAGTGTGCATGCCTACATGCATCGCCCCCACATCGCTAGGATATGGAGTTTACTTTACTATTTAATTTTACTACAACGATTATACTTGTACATTTCGAAGTTGTTCCAATAGTCAACATTTCTCGTCTAAGGAAGAGCCAGCCTTAGGTAGCCTTACTGACGAGTCCACTAGCAAGGCCCATGACCAAACACAATACATCCCTTCCTTTTCCTGTCATACCAATAATCAACATTCCCCGTCTAAGGCAGGGCCAGCCTTAGGTAGCCTTACTGATGAGTCCACTAGCAGGGCCAGGACCAAACGCATCCCTTCCTTTTCCTCTCATGCTAATAATCAACATTCCCTGTCTAAAATAGGGTTTGCTAGACAGCCTTACTGACGAGTCCACTAGCAGGCCCAGGACCAAACGCATCCCTTCCTTTTCCTGTCAACCCTTCTTGCACGATCATTGAGGGTACTTGGGACCAACCCACTACAGCACCAGTGGGATTAGGACCCCCACAGTCTAATTACGAATATTCCGAGTGAAAGATGAGTGATCTCTCATGTGCTGTGATTATAGTATAGCAGTATTTGGTTCTGATGATTATACTTGTACATTTCGTTCCATCAGTGTCTTACTTTATAGCTCCAGTTTGGTGATAATTTAACCTCGTGACCGCAAGTGAGTAATTGACTCGAAGCTTTCAGGAGTATGTAGATCCGAGAATAAGATTGTCTTATTTTATCTTGGGCCAGTTTCCAGGTATTTAAAGGCATCATCGAGGTCTTCGTCAATAATCTGATCACCAACACTGAGGTTTGAGTCTGTGTAATTTAGTTTCGGGATCATTTAGCTACGTAGCGAGTAAAAGATCGATGGTTAGTTGATTCGAAGCTCCAGATGTACGTAGAACTGAGAATAGGACAATTTGGTCCGTTTCCAATTACTTGGAAGCATTGCTCAGGTCTACGTCAATAATCTGATCTCCAATGCACAATGCAGTGTCACGAATAGTATCTTTGCTCATATCTTCGCCATCGGCTTTTGAATTATTGAGTATCGCCTGATCTAAGCAGTAAGATCTAATTACACGATAATAACGCGATCTTTCATATTATAGTGCTGTCGCTAATAATACCTACTTGCTAAGTTCGTTTTGGAAGTCAGGCTATGTCATACCTAATTTATAGACCCATCTTATTCGATATCAGTTTCCAATCATCCATTATCATCACCTAACTGTTAGGATCCACTTCATTCGATAGATAGTACTCTGATTAAGAATATTTTACACTTAGCTGATGGCTTCTTCGTTCAATTCGAGGGATGAGTTACTTATTTTATAGACCCGCTTCGTTCTATGTGAATTTTTAATGGTTCATTAATATCATCTAACTACTAAGATCCAGTTGCACAAAAATAATCTAACCTTTGACACTTAGTACTCTCATCGACGATATTTGACAATTAGCTCCTGATTTATTTTTTAAACTCTGGTGACTATGTACCTAATGCAAAGATCTACCTAATTTGACGTCAATTTTCAATAATTCCCTATTGTTACTCAATAACTAGGACCCAATTTCACAACAATAATGTAACTTTTGACACCTAGTACCCTCATTAACGATATTTTATAGTTAGCTCCTGTCATCTTCTTTAAACTCTGATGACTATATGCACCTAATCTATAGGCCCACCTCATTCGACCTCAATTTTCAATCATCAATTTGTTAAGCTTCATTTTCACAACAATAATGTAACTTTTGACACCTAGTACCCTCATTAACGATATTTTATAGTTAGCTCCTGTCATCTTCTTTAAACTCTGATGACTATATGCACCTAATCTATAGGCCCACCTCATTCGACCTCAATTTTCAATCATCAATTTGTTAAGCTTCATTTTCACAACAATAATGTAACTTTTGACACCTAGTACCCTCATTAACGATATTTTATAGTTAGCTCCTGTCATCTTCTTTAAACTCTGATGACTATATGCACCTAATCTATAGGCCCACCTCATTCGACCTCAATTTTCAATCATCAATTTGTTAAGCTTCATTTTCACAACAATAATGTAACTTTTGACACCTAGTACCCTCATTAACGATATTTTATAGTTAGCTCCTGTCATCTTCTTTAAACTCTGATGACTATATGCACCTAATCTATAGGCCCACCTCATTCGACCTCAATTTTCAATCATCAATTTGTTAAGCTTCATTTTCACAACAATAATGTAACTTTTGACACCTAGTACCCTCATTAACGATATTTTATAGTTAGCTCCTGTCATCTTCTTTAAACTCTGATGACTATATGCACCTAATCTATAGGCCCACCTCATTCGACCTCAATTTTCAATCATCAATTTGTTAAGCTTCATTTTCACAACAATAATGTAACTTTTGACACCTAGTACCCTCATTAACGATATTTTATAGTTAGCTCCTGTCATCTTCTTTAAACTCTGATGACTATATGCACCTAATCTATAGGCCCACCTCATTCGACCTCAATTTTCAATCATCAATTTGTTAAGCTTCATTTTCACAACAATAATGTAACTTTTGACACCTAGTACCCTCATTAACGATATTTTATAGTTAGCTCCTGTCATCTTCTTTAAACTCTGATGACTATATGCACCTAATCTATAGGCCCACCTCATTCGACCTCAATTTTCAATCATCAATTTGTTAAGCTTCATTTTCACAACAATAATGTAACTTTTGACACCTAGTACCCTCATTAACGATATTTTATAGTTAGCTCCTGTCATCTTCTTTAAACTCTGATGACTATATGCACCTAATCTATAGGCCCACCTCATTCGACCTCAATTTTCAATCATCAATTTGTTAAGCTTCATTTTCACAACAATAATGTAACTTTTGACACCTAGTACCCTCATTAACGATATTTTATAGTTAGCTCCTGTCATCTTCTTTAAACTCTGATGACTATATGCACCTAATCTATAGGCCCACCTCATTCGACCTCAATTTTCAATCATCAATTTGTTAAGCTTCATTTTCACAACAATAATGTAACTTTTGACACCTAGTACCCTCATTAACGATATTTTATAGTTAGCTCCTGTCATCTTCTTTAAACTCTGATGACTATATGCACCTAATCTATAGGCCCACCTCATTCGACCTCAATTTTCAATCATCAATTTGTTAAGCTTCATTTTCACAACAATAATGTAACTTTTGACACCTAGTACCCTCATTAACGATATTTTATAGTTAGCTCCTGTCATCTTCTTTAAACTCTGATGACTATATGCACCTAATCTATAGGCCCACCTCATTCGACCTCAATTTTCAATCATCAATTTGTTAAGCTTCATTTTCACAACAATAATGTAACTTTTGACACCTAGTACCCTCATTAACGATATTTTATAGTTAGCTCCTGTCATCTTCTTTAAACTCTGATGACTATATGCACCTAATCTATAGGCCCACCTCATTCGACCTCAATTTTCAATCATCAATTTGTTAAGCTTCATTTTCACAACAATAATGTAACTTTTGACACCTAGTACCCTCATTAACGATATTTTATAGTTAGCTCCTGTCATCTTCTTTAAACTCTGATGACTATATGCACCTAATCTATAGGCCCACCTCATTCGACCTCAATTTTCAATCATCAATTTGTTAAGCTTCATTTTCACAACAATAATGTAACTTTTGACACCTAGTACCCTCATTAACGATATTTTATAGTTAGCTCCTGTCATCTTCTTTAAACTCTGATGACTATATGCACCTAATCTATAGGCCCACCTCATTCGACCTCAATTTTCAATCATCAATTTGTTAAGCTTCATTTTCACAACAATAATGTAACTTTTGACACCTAGTACCCTCATTAACGATATTTTATAGTTAGCTCCTGTCATCTTCTTTAAACTCTGATGACTATATGCACCTAATCTATAGGCCCACCTCATTCGACCTCAATTTTCAATCATCAATTTGTTAAGCTTCATTTTCACAACAATAATGTAACTTTTGACACCTAGTACCCTCATTAACGATATTTTATAGTTAGCTCCTGTCATCTTCTTTAAACTCTGATGACTATATGCACCTAATCTATAGGCCCACCTCATTCGACCTCAATTTTCAATCATCAATTTGTTAAGCTTCATTTTCACAACAATAATGTAACTTTTGACACCTAGTACCCTTATTAACGATATTTTACAGAAGTGTTTGACACTTTCTTGAAACTCTACTGACCATACACCTAATCCATAGTCCCACCTCATTCGACATCAATTTTCAATCATCAATTTGTTAAGCTTCATTTTCACAACAATAATGTAACTTTTGACACCTAGTACCCTCATTGACAAAAGCGTTGACACTTTCGTTAAACTCTGATGTCTATATGTACCTAATCCATAGGCCCACCCCATTGGACATCAATTCTCAATTACCCAGCTATTAAGATTCATTTTCATAACAATAATGTAACTTTTGACACCTAGTACCCTCATTAACGATATTTTATAGTTAGCTCCTGTCATCTTCTTTAAACTCTGATGACTATATGCACCTAATCCATAGGCCCACCCCATTGGACATCAATTCTCAATTACCCAGCTATTAAGATTCATTTTCATAACAATAATGTAACTTTTGACACCTAGTACCCTTATTAACGATATTTTACAGAAGTGTTTGACACTTTCTTGAAACTTTACTGACTATACACCTAATTCATAGTCCCACCTCATTCGACATCAATTCTCAATTATTAAGATTCATTTTCACAGTAATGATGTAATTTTTCACACCTAGTACCCTCATTGACAAAAGCGTTGACACTTTCGTTAAACTCTGATGTCTATATGTACCTAATACATAGGCCCACCTCATTGGACATCAATTCTCAATTACCCAGTTATTAAGATTCATTTTCATAACAATAATGTAACTTTTGACACCTAGTACCCTCATTAACGATATTTTATAGTTAGCTCCTGTCATCTTCTTTAAACTCTGATGACTATATGCACCTAATCCATAGGCCCACCTCATTCGACATCAATTTTCAATCATCAATTTGTTAAGCTTCATTTTCACAACAATAATGTAACTTTTGACACCTAGTACCCTTATTAACGATATTTTGCAGAAGTGTTTGACACTTTCTTGAAACTCTACTGACCATACACCTAATCCATAGTCCCACCTCATTCGACATCAATTCTCAATTATTAAGATTCATTTTCACAACAATAATGTAACCTCTGACACCTAGTACTCTAATTGCCAATATTTTACAGAAGCGTTTGACATTTTCTTCAAACTCTAATTCATAGGCCCATCTCATTCTACATTAATTTTCAATCATCCAATTATTAAAATTCGTGTTGATAACGTTAATTTAACCTTGGGCACCGAGTTCTCTGATCAAGAATACCCTCAGCCGCTACCTTCTTCTTTAAAATCAAGCGACTATATACCCGATTCCGGTCGCGTCCTCGACATCTTGCCGGATGAAGAGGGTGCACGCAGGCTGACACGTTGTTTACGCGGAGAAGACGGTGGAAAGTGGCGGAAGGAGGAGAAAGGAAACGGAAGACAGAAGGGGAAGAGCGCGTGTCGAAGGGACACCATGGGAGGGTGACCGCGTATCGAACGGTGTGCAGCGTCTGTTGGCGCATTTCCCCGTGGGTTTCACGGGGACGACGCCGTTCTGCCGGGAAATTCGTTGACCCTCGGTGTAATAACCGCGACGTCGACTGGTCGTCGTCGTGCTGGTTGTTGTTGTCGTCGTCGGTCGTCGTCGGCCGCCCTGGCATCCTCTTTATACGATGTCAGGTTCGCCAGGGGTTGCACTGTGGCTCTCATACGTGACTCGTAAAAAGCGCCTACGGCGAGTGTACCCCGTTAGATGGCTCGTCTTGCGTTAATACGCTTGGATGCCGCGTTTTTTGGCCCTGCTCCTCTCCTCTCCTCTCCTCTCTCTCTCTCTCTCTCTCCATGTGACTCTGTTCTTCAGCGACAGTTGGCTTCTGGATTAAAGTTCCCGGTGAATCGGGTATTAAATCGAGCCACGTTTCAAACGCTATTAGGCATCGTGTAATATTTAAGCTTGCTTTCAGTTTGCACAGCGATGAAATATTGAGAACCCCTGTTGCTTTGTAAACTTTTTACTCGATGCTCCATTTTTCAGTTTTTCCTTTCTCTCATGATTCCTGGGTAAGTATTATGTCTATCGTGGATGTCGTTAAAGTTTCTCAGGGGTATATCAGATTTCAAAAGTTTCTCGATTTTATTCTTCAGCATTTAGATGGAAAAATTGAAATATTCCTTTCTCGCGTAGATTATGTGGAATATTTACTCGTTTGCGATTTATGCAAATATTTCCTGTCTGCTCGGGGTGGTTTTAAATTTTATCAAGGGGTGTATTAGGTTTCAGAATTTTTTCCAATTTTTTTAAATGTTGAAGTATCTTTTTTTATGGGATGGGAATTACGTGGGATATTTGATTTGTAGAGTTGATGAGAAAATATTGTATGCAGTATGAATATTATTAATCTTCATTGCGAATTTTATCGAGTTTGAGAATTTCTTTTTAATTATTGCTGTGGCAATTTTTGGGAAAGAAAATTTGGAAAGAAATTCTCTTTTTTTGGTGTAAATCATACAGATTCTTTTAGTATCTGTGAGAAATTGTGTATCTATTAAGATAATTGTTAATTCATTTTGAAGGAACATGTAAATTTTACAATTTTTATTTTTCAATAAATTCTAATATCGTGGTAGATTAATTATTTATTATTTTTATTATTTTTAAATGAAGGGATCAGAACCTATGAGATTGCTATTGCCATTTCAATTCTTATAGGTATTATATAAAAATTTCAATTTTATTGAAATTTTCAACTAATATCGTGGTGAGCTAATATTTTTGCATAAATGAAGGAATTCTTGTAGGTTCCTGATTAAAATTTTTAATTCTATCGACATTTTCGACTAATATCATGGTAATCTAATATTTTCGCATAAACGAATCCCTTTGTTCACGTAAATCGCAAAGAATACTTGGAATATTTTTTCCTGCAAGTTGCACGATATACACACCACAGTCGTTCTTATGCAGATCTGCAGGTTTACGTACCTACGGCGCTTAAAGTAACTTAGGATTGCCGGAGTGGCTCACGAGCTTCTCTCTAAACACACGAGCTACACGAATATTCACCATCTGTTTAAATAATTCCAAATAAAAATTATCCGTAATAATTAACACGCTCGTAACACTCTCAACGAAACGTATCCCTTAACAAACCCCCAAACTTTATACAATACCTGTAAAATACCGTACACGTTATTACTGATTATATTAATTTTAATATATTCACCAAAAATTTTCCAAAAATCAACGAAACCAGGTAGAGCATTCATCGATGTACTGCATTTCGAAGAAAATAAACCCCTAATTAGTCATGTTCTTTCCATTCCCTGAAAACACACATACACACACACACACACACACACACACACAAACAAACAAACAAACAAACACAAACAAACACAAACACAAAGAGGGGGAAAGACACACACATACACACGCACACGGGGGAGACACACACACACACACACACACACACACACACAAAAGCCTGAATTACCTAGCACAGACGTAACAATTACGCGATTACATATTCACAGACTTCAATTCCCACACGAGATTCCGCGAATCGATTTTCTGCTGAAAGTTCGGCATAAACCCATGCAACAGGGACACACACACACACACACACATACACAAGGCAGCTGTCCCATAACTCACGTGTGCCAGCGTTTCTTATCAAAATTACGACAATAGCTGGCGCAAGGAAGGCTGTCGCGGCATCAAAATTTACCGGGGCGAAAGAACCATAACTGGCCGGAGGTGGAAAATACAGCGGGCCATGGTGGTGCCGGTGTTTGCCAGGCTGCTCGATATTTGCAACGAGCTGCAGCGCTCGCTAAAAAACAACCGGACTATTTGCTCGCTCGATATTTGTTCGTTTGTATTTTGTTACGTGGCCACCGGTTTCGCTTCGCGTTAATGCAATATCGCGTTTATCGACGTGAATCGGCCGGATACGCGCGCGTTTAAACGATGATCAGCCGCGAGGCGGGAGAGGATCCTCGAACGTTTTGGGATCACTCGATGAGTCGATTGCAGCCGGTGATTTGTTTGGGCAGTTGCGAATCACGGCAGTCAGTGGATGATGTGGACGCACGCGTGTCCCAGCGAAAGATTTGCGTTAATGTCAATCTTTTTTAAGCTTTCGGAACGAGTTTGTAGCGTAATACCGTTTTTAGTAACAAATTTGTTGCACGGTGTTATTCAATGTTTTTTCTATACCTTTTGGGATTTAATATTGTCGATATAATATTTTTAACACGGTGCAGAATTATTTCATATTAATTTTTTCCAGTTTTGCGAACGGATTTATAATATTCTTTGTAATAAATTTATTGCACAGTTTTATTAAATATTATTCCTATAATTTTCTGTAATTTAATATTATCGATATAATTCTCCCAATATAGTGCAGAATTATTTAATACCAATTTCATTAATTTTTTGGAAAGAATTTATAATATCATTCTTGGTAATAAATTTATTGTACAGTATTATTAAATATTATTTTTGTATTTTTTTCTAATTTAGTATTATTGATATGATTCTTCTAATATAGTGCAGAATTATTTACTATCAATTTCTTTAATTTTTTGAGACGAATTTATAATGTAATATTATATCTCGTAATAAAATTATAGCACAATGTTATTTTAATATTATTTTTATAATTTTCTGTAATTTAATATTATTGATATAATTCTTCCAATATAGTGTAGAATTATTTACTGTCAATTTCTTTTGGGACAAATTTAGAGTATAATATCAGTCTTTGCAATAAATTAAGTCTTATTAAATATTATTTACATAATTTTTTCTGATTTAGTGTTATTGATATAATTCTTCCAATATAGTGCAGAATTATTTATTATTAATTTCTTTAACTTTTTGGGACGAATTTAGAATGTAATATCATTCTTCATAATAAATTTATTGCACAGTATTATTAAATATTATTTCTATAATTTTCTGTAATTTAATGTTATTGATATTATTCATCCAAAATATTGTAGAATTATTTAATATCATTTTTTTTAATTTTTTGGAACGAATTTAGAATGTAATATCATTCTTCGTAATAAATTTATTGCACAGTTTTATCAAATATTATTTATATAATTTTCTGTAATTTAATATTATTAATATAATTCTTCCAATATAGTGAAGAATTATTTAATATCAACTTCTTTAATTTTTTGCAACGAATTTATAATGGAATATTATTTTTCGTAATAAATTTATAGCACAGTTTTATCAAATATTATTTATATAATTTTCTGTAATTTAATATTATTGATATAATTCTTCCAATATAGTGCAGAATTATTTATTATTAATTTCTTTAACTTTTTGGGACGAATTTAGAATGTAATATCATTCTTCATAATAAATTTATTGCACAGTATTATTAAATATTATTTCTATAATTTTCTGTAATTTAATGTTATTGATATTATTCATCCAAAATATTGTAGAATTATTTAATATCATTTTTTTTAATTTTTTGGAACGAATTTAGAATGTAATATCATTCTTCGTAATAAATTTATTGCACAGTTTTATCAAATATTATTTATATAATTTTCTGTAATTTAATATTATTGATATAATTCTTCCAATATAGTGAAGAATTATTTAATATCAATTTCTTTAATTTTTTGGGACGAATTTATAAAATAATATTATCCTTGGTAATAAATTTATAACACAGTATTATTAAATATTATTCCTATAACTTTTTGTAATTTAATATTATTGATATAACTTTTTTAATACAGTGCAAAATTATTTTACATCAATTTCTTTAATTTTTTCAAAGAATTTAGAGTGTAATATCACTCTTCGTAATAAATTTATTGCACAGTGCCAATAAATATTATTTTCATAATTTTTCCCAATGAATTTACAATTGCAATATTATTTCCAATATCACTCTTTAATATCGCACAACTCGCAGTATAATTAGTACGATATATAATAACAATAATACTTACTCATAATTCGTATCCCGTAATGATATTCATAAATCAAAATTAAAAACAAAAATTCAATTACGTTAAACATCGACGGAAAATATTCAAACGCAAGAACATATGTACATAACACAAATGAAAATAAAGAAACGATGAATAAAAATCGTAACATAAATATACACGATATTCCGGCTGCCAAATAAAAATTTAAAATGCTAATTTAAATGTAAAAAAACAAGTCTTTGAAAAATGAACTCGCTCCATAATCCGAGCCTCGCGATTCTCAAAAAACAGCATACTCAACACGGCGGATATTTCTAAAAAATTCAGCAACCCTGAACAGCGACCCGAACAAAATAACCCTTTTAATAATACACCATCGGCGAAAAAATGGGCGGAAATTTTCAAACCACTAGCTCGGGAAACTAAAACACGCCTAACTTATTCAAACGAAATCACCGCGACATACTTTATTCATACGCACCTGACAATTTCACCCCGATTCTCCATCCTCGGCACCCCATAGAAGCCCATAAGCGAGGTTACCTAACCCAATCAAACCTCTTCACTCGCGCAACTCCGACCACCGCGACCCCCCGCAACAACTTATCGACCACCTGACAGCGAATCTTTCCATCGATCCTTCCGCGAATTTCGAATTCCAGCGAGCCCGCGAGACGTATGAATACAATTTTTCTAAATCTGCCAAAGCACCGGGCAACGGAGCACACCCCGATCAGTCTCACCGCATCGACGTCCACTCCACTCGAATTTCGTCCGTTCGAAAATCGTTCCACCGTTCGTTCCTCTACAGTCACGTACATACCCGCGTGTGTGTACACGCGGACGTGTGCACAGGGGTCCAGCAGGATTTTTACCGCGCGTGGGTACCGGTCGAGGTGAAATTTCAAGTGGTGGTCGATCGCGAAGCACGGCGTTCGCCGACCTCGACGGAATATTATATACGGCACCGTTGGGGCCTATGAATTATGCATATTTTCCGCGATATGAGTGGCTGAGTGATGGGGTGGCACGTAGCTTTGACAGGCTGTAAATTAGACACGAAAAACGCGCCGCCTTCGGTTTTACGTCACGAGTACGGTGACAAGGGTGCTGGGTGCTCTGCTCAAGGTGCATCCTGGCTTTCGCTGGCCTCCTTGGTGTTCTTCGGTGTTCGGGACTCGCGTGTCGACGTGGTAACTCGCAGGAATTTATTTAATAGGGAATTAATTGCTGGTCGATACATGTGTCGAGTACGATTTATTCCTTCGTTAACGCGTTGACGCGTAAATCTTGTGGATTTGGCTTTATTAGCGTGAGGTCGAGTGATGGCACGAATGTAGATATTGTTGAGAATTAATTGGAACAATCGGCTACATCTATTGTCACCTAAGAGAATTAAATATATCCTGAAAGGGAGAATTAAATATAACCTAAAGGGGGTTTGTTAGAAGTAGGGAACCGCGTGTCTCCTGAACCCTAACTTGTTCTCGAGTCGTCGTCGTCGTCGTCTTTCTTGTATCACATCCAATCTGTACGTTTGTAAAATAGGAAGTGTGTTCGTCCAATTTCAAGAGTGCTTATATTTCGTCACGTACCAACAGATACGTATGCTTTTGGAAGTGGGAGTGGGAGATCTAGAATGCGTGGTATTGGGTAATTGTTATAGGTTAGAGCCAATATGTCGTGAAGAGGGTCAGTTTGTTACGAAGTTTATTATTTCGACGTACAGCTGATGTACTATTTGCTTGCACTCGTGTGGTGCTAGGATGACTTCCATTATCCTTGACATGTAATAACGAATTATCAAAGAATATGTCGGAAAGAAAGAAAAATTTATTTATGTTTTATTAGTCCAAATTCTCAAAAAAAAGAAAAAAATAGTTAAAGTACATCAAGTACCATAAATTTTAAAAATTAGTATCGAGGGTGACTGATAGTAATCGATGGACTAAAAATAAATTGAAAAGTGAGGTTAGAAAGGTTAGGAGAGTAAGAATAAATTTTGTCATTTATGGTTACAATTCTTAGAAAATCTGTATAATTTGTAATTATTGGAATGTTACATAATTGAATAAATTTTTCAATCATAAATTACAATCGTGATTTAGCTTCACAAAAATGTGTGAAGAACCATCTTTCGATATATAACCATTACTAAGACTCTTCCATTAATTCATTATTATTAGTGTTATTATTAGTTCAAATTCTCAAAAAAAAAGAAGAAAGAAAAAATGGTAAAGTAAAGCAAATATCATCAATTTTAAGAATTAGTATCGCGGGTGACTAATGATCACCATAGCAATTAACGGGTTAAAAATAAATTGAAAAAGTGAGGTTAGTAAGGTTAGGAGTGTAATAATAAATTTTGTCATTTATGGTTACAATTATTAGAAAATCTGTGTAATTTCATATTTATTGAAATGTTACATAATTGAATAAATTTTACAATAATAAATTACAATCGTGATTTAGCTTCACAAAAATGTGTGAAAAGCTATCTTTCGATATAACCATTACTAAGACTCTTCCATTAACATCGACGCCATTTTGGATATTTACAAACGACAAAAATGAAGAGAAACTTTCCCAATTTTTACAACAAAGAAAGAATAAATTTTATTATTTCTGGTTGCAATTATTAAAAAATTGATATAATTTATAATTATCGAAATGTTACATAATTGAATAAATTTTTCAATAATAAATTACAATCGTGATTTAGCTTCACAAAAATGCGTGAAGAACCATCTTTCGATATAACCATTACTAAGACACTTCCATTAACATCGACGCCATTTTGTATATTTACAAACGACAGAAATGAAGAGAAACTTTCCCAATTTTTACAGCGGAGGAAGAAAATACCGTAATTTCGAGGCAAATTAAAACAAGATAACTAAAAACCCTACGATTAACCTAATTCGTCTGCAGACATGTCCTAATGAGGCAACGCACACGAGCCTGCTATTAAAATAATAAACCTGTCGAATTACACGGCTGCACCGAGCCACGCAGCTTCACGCGACATTACACTGCACGGTATAAAACCCCATAACACGAAAAAAAAAAAGGAAAAAAAAGAAAAAAGGAAAAAAGGGAAGAGGTATCCAATAGAGTCCATGGGATGTAGGGTATCCGGTAAACGCGTGGCTTCGCTGTATAAATCGTGGCAGCCCTGTGTGGACCACTCGTGGACGAGCGTATCGATGGCCATGCTGCAAGGTGTGAACCGTGTGATGGAAAAAATACGAGCACATCCGCTCGCAATTTGACAAACAGCACGGTCGCGTTTTCTAAATTCGCCTCCTGAGAATTTCGCCTGGTCGGATCGATTTGATAGATGGCGCGAAGGGAGAAGTCGAAGCTGCGCGAGATTCCGAGACACGTAGTTAAAGAGACCCGGCATTTAATGCGATAAAAAGAGAAATTTCTCTTTATTTACGGCCCTACAGTCATGTCCCTGTTACTGCATGATTCAGCGTAATTTTGGGAAATTTTTCAATCCTGCAAACGCATCCATTTTGTAAGCAGAAAATAGGGGTAGTTTCTCACTTGTACAGTTCTTTCGTGACAATTATTTTAAATTAAATTCTTTTTGGAATACAAATTGTGGTAATAGTTACATAGATTTTTAAATATATATGTATATATATAGTATACGAGACTTCTTGACTGTATCTTTATATAAATAACAATTTGATAATATACGAAATGAATCGACATATAAATTATTTTAACAAATCTATTAAGTGATTAATTAATATACAATTAAGCAGATTGACATAATATGCTAACTTGGTAAGATTTGGACATTAAATTAGAATATAAGGCTTCTTGATTATATCTTTATATAAATAACAATTTAATAATATACGAGATTCGTTTGACTAATGAATCGACATAAAAATTATTTTAACAAATCCATTAAGTGATTAATTAATATATAATTAAGATTATTTGATGCAATGAGTTAATATCCAAAGATTTGGACATTAAATTAATATACGAGGCATCCTGACTGTATCTTTATATAAATAACAATTTAATAATATACGAGATTCGTTTGACTAATGAATCGACATAAAAATTATTTTAACAAATCCATTAAGTGATTAATTAATATATAATTAAGATTATTCGAAGCAACGAGTTAATATCTAAAATTTCTTCGAGTAATTTTAAATAAACACGATCTCCTCGCATTAACAAGCGTATAAAGGTTATCGAGGGAGTGCAACATAGCTTCGTGAGATTTGCAGCTCATAGGTCGAGTACCCCGATGCATTTGACTGACCATGATTATGAACCTGTCTTGCAGAAATTGAATCTCATCCCGTTAGCATCTAAGAGGACAGTTATGGACTTCCTTTTTCTTTACAAATTTTTAAATCGCGTGATTAAATATGCTTCCTTACTTATGTGGTAATGGTTACATAGATTTTTAAATATATATGCGTTGGGACGAGTGGAACAAGTATGCATGTGATGGAAATATCTAATGAATTCAGGTTATTATGATAAATGAGTATGCGTGTAATGATCGAGGTGTTGTGCGAATTGTTTATGTAATGTAACGTATGAAAGAAGAAAGAAAAATAGGAGAGTGATTTGGCATATGTCAGTTGCAATTGAGTTTTAATAATGAGAAGACGTGTGAGCACGTGATTGTGATAAATTAATTATATTTCAACCTAATATTTGCGTTTGATAATCTTTGTAATTAAATAAAAAATTGTTCTTATCGTTATTAAATTTCATTCATCACTAACACAAATTTGAATATCACGTATTGATTGCGAAATTTTGTTCTAAAAATTCTAAAATTCTACGAAGATTTGAATATTGTAAAAATTCCAGTCGTTTCGTTAAAAAATATTTTCCTGCATAAAATTACCATGTATCAATTGCAAAACTTTTTAGATACACGGTAAAAATTGTAAAATGTTTTGGTAAATATTCCAAAATTCTTCTGTAAAAATTGCATTAGCTTCGAGATCGCGTATTAATTATAATTTCTTTTGCAAAATCTCTAAACTTTGATTACAAAAATCATAAAATTATACAAATTCTCAGGTTTCCTTAAAAATTATTTTCCTCGTTCAAATTACCCTGTATCGATTGCAAAATTGTTTCGTGAAAACTTCTAAATTCTCGTAGAAATACTGTAAAATTATAAAACAGTAAAAATTCGGCAAATTTCGTTAACAAATTTTTAAAAGCACTAAATTAAATAATAAATTTAAGAAAATATTCTTACTCCAGATTTAATGTATCAAAATATTAATTAATTTTGATAGATTAAAATACGAATCCAACTATTGGAGCCTTAATTTTTCCGAAATATTAAACGGAAAATATTAAACTCGGAATTTTTCATTATTAAGTGATTTCACGTTTATATGTGTGTCGTACGAGTATCGGTGCGTGTGTATCGAAATTGTGGTCGTGTGAAACAGCCCTTATTGCGACTCGAGAGGGATGAAGTCACTCGAGGAAGCGGATCCTTTTTTCGATTTAATATCTCGCGCACGGTCATGTCCATGTGCAGATTTGATCATTATCGCGCATTTCGTATGCTAATTGCGCGAGAGATTTATTCGATGCGGAGGGATGGAGCCGCACCACCCCCTTTAAAAATTTAAATGCCCGCTGATAGCGCGGCAATATAATCTGAATTTTCATGCCGGCCTCGAGCAGCGTTTCCTCGATAACTTTTCAACGATCGGAAACTGGAAATCGAGGAGAGTTCGCAGGCTCGTGTTTCCATTCAATCGATGCGATGATTAATGTGTTTAATCGTTTCGACGTTTGCTAAAAGGGGGTAAAATAATCGCCATTGTCGGTTAACGGAATTAATGCCTCGCAGAGGTGGTTTGTTGATTTTCTTCTTTTTTTTATTGTGAGAGGTGAAGAATGAAGGTTCTAGAATTTTTAAGGGTTGTGGAAGGGTTGAAAGATGATTTTGGAATTTTTTACAGTCGAATTAATGCTTCGCAGGGGTGGTTTGTCGATTTCCTTCTCTTTTTACATGAAGAGATAAAAAATAAAGGTTCTAAAATTTTTGAGGGTTGTTAAAGGGTTGAGGGTTGATTGGAAGTTGATTTTGGAATTTTTACAGTCGAATTAATGCTTCGCAAGGGTGGTTTGTCGATTTCCTTCTTTTTTTACGTGAAGAGATAAAAAATAAAGGTTCTAAAATTTTTGAGGGTTGTTAAAGGGTTGTTAAAGGGTTGAGGGTTGGTTGGAAGATGATTTTGAAATTTTTGACAGTCGAATTAATTCTTCGCAGGGGTGATTTGTTGATTTCCTCTTCTTCTATTTGGTGAGGTAGGAAATGAAGGTTTAAGAATTTTTTAGGGTTGTTAAGGGGTTGTGGGTGGATTGGAAAATGGGAACTATATGCTACTACTATCAGAGTAACATTCACTGCCTATCTTGGTCCCATAAAATATCTTCAAAGTTCCTCCAAAATTCTACAAAATTGAAAACTATATAGTAGTATCAAAATAATTTTCACAAACTATGTGATTTTGACATTCGGTACTCCCTAAAATTCCGAGATTTTAAGCAATGTCAATAATCGAAGCTTTGTAACATTCTAAAATTTTATGAAGTGTCAAAACTAGAAGTTTTAAAAATTCTCAAATTTTATGAAATTTCAAAATTTCGAAGTTCTCGAAGCTCGAAGCACGGATTTTATTTTTCCGAAAATATTTAACGAAAATATTTAACGAAGCCCTAATAAAACATTAAGTATAATATTTTTAATTATATACCTACATCGTTGTTACATCTGCATAAATCATTCAATTGTTTCAATTATTCAATTATTCTTATAAAATTAATACAAAAATTTATTCCTAGCAACTATTTAATTATTTAATAAATTTCGTGGATAAAAGATATAAAAAATAAAAACACTTGGAAATGAGGTATAGGAGAAAGGTAAATTCGAATTAGGCTAATAGGTCGAAATTCTTAAATTCCTGAAATCTTGGAATCCTTAAAAATTCGTGAAAATTCGTGATATTCGGAAACCCTTGAAACTTTTGAAACTCGAAATGTCTATATAAATTTCACTTTATAAGAGGAATATTTTGATTTAAGTATCGAGTATGTATTTTTACGATCATGCTCGCTGGCCAATCTGCTTAAACCCATAAAGTATTCGGGAATATTTTACATTGGAATATTCGTGATACACGTGGATCGAACATTATCAGGGCACGCAGCGAAGAATTCTTTATTCATTGATTTTATATTTCCCTTTTACCCAGATTTCAAATATTTGAAGGTATTTGTAAAGGAAAAATATTTCACGCGTCGATATACTACATGATCTATTATAAATTGAGATAAAATCCACAAATCTTCAAAATTTCACAAAATAATACTAGCAATTCCATCGAAAATTCTTAAAAATAAAAATCCACTACTCCAGAGACCTCATTTTCTCTGCTAACAAAACAAGTTTCACGAGGTATCAAAATTCCACACCCTTAATCCCATAAAAAATCTAACACCCAAAACTATCACATAACTTGAAATATCGTCCAGAGTTCTCAAAAATAAAAATCAATTGCTCCAGAGATTTCAAAGAAAAATCTATTTTTTCCAAAAACAAAATAAGTTTCACAAACTTCCCTGGAACTTAATCCAACCCCTTACCCCATAGAAAATCTTCAAATTTCCTTTAAAACTCTAAGAAATTGAGAACTATACACTATTAATATTAAAATAACTTTCACTACCTGTCTTGGTCCCATAGAAGATCTTCAAAGTCCCTTCAAAATTTTTTAAATTTGAAAATTATATGCTACTAGTATCAAAGTAACTTTCACAACTTGCCTTGGTCTCATGAAAAATCTTCAAAGGTCTTCCAAAATTCTAAAAAATTGAAAACTATATAGTAGTATCAAAATAATTTTCACAAACTGCATTGGTCCCATAGAAAATCTTCAAAGTTCCTTCAAAATTTTAAAAATTTGAAAACTATATGATACTACTGTCAGAGTAATTTTCACTATCTATCTTGGTCCCATAGATCTTCAAAGTTCCTACAAAATTCTAAAAAATTGAAAACTATATATTACTGTCAAAATAACTTTCGCAACCTGTCTTGGTCCCATAAAAGATCTTCAAAGTTCCTTCAAAATTTAAAAAATTTCTTAAAATTGAAATTTATATGCTACTACTATCAAAGTAAGTTTCACTACCTGTCTTGGTCCCATAAAAGATCTTCAAAGTTCCTTCAAAATTTTTTAAAATTCGAAATTATATACTGCTACTATCAAAGTAACTTTCACTACCTGTCTTGGTCCCATAAAAGATCTTCAAAGTTCCTTTGAAATTTTAAAAATTTGAAAAGTATATGCTACTACTATCAGAGTAACTTTCACTGCCTATCTTGGTCCCATAAAATATCTTCAAAGTTCCTCCAAAATTCTAAAAAATTGAAGACTATATAGTAGTATTAAAATCATTTTTACAACCTGCATTGATCCCATGAAAAATCTTCAAAGTTCCTTCAAAATTTTAAAAATTTGGAAATTATATACTGCTACTATCAAAGTAACTTTCACAACCTGTCTTGGCCCCATGAAAGATCTTCAACGTTCCTTCAAAATTTTTAAAAATTCAAAATTATGTACTGGTACTATCAAAGTAACTTTCACAACCTGTCTTGGCCCCATAAAAGATTTTCAAAGTTCCTTCAAAATTTTTAAAAATTCGAAATTATATACTGCTACTATCAAAGTAACTTTCACTACCTGTCTTGGTCCCATAAAAGATCTTCAAAGTTCCTTTGAAATTTTTTAAATTTGAAAACTATATGCTACTACTATCAAAGTAACTTTCACTGCCTATCTTGGTCCCATAAAAGATCTTCAAAGTTCCTTCAAAATTTGCAAAAATTGAAAATTATGTGCTTCTACTATCAAAGTAACTTTCACAACCTGCCTTGGCCCCATAAAAGATCCTCAAAGTTGCTTAAAAATTTGCAAAGATGAAGAGGAATCGCGCAGGAAAATAAAGAAAAGAATCTCCCAAATTTTTGCACGCGAGCCGGTGCAACCGCCTCGTCCAGCTCGCCATAACGATAACCCACATTCCGCGCACGCCATAAATAATCTAACGCCGTTTCACACGTGCGGGGTCCCCTAGCAGGGAACTTTCAACTACCCAACCCCTCGGAAGATTCCCTTTCGTCCGTTCTCCAGTCAGAGCACGTGTCTCCGACTCTGTGCGGTCTGAGCGGGCAAGAAAGCTCGTAGCCATCCTCCGCGAAAGCTGTCCTGGGTATACGTCGCTGGAGAACGCGTATCGAAAAGGTTTTGCCTCGTATCTCCACGGAACAATGCGACGTGGTCCCATGCCCGTCCGCTTTGTTCCTCTATGGGAGACCAGAGCTAAAATCCCAGAGCTCCAGTTGCTCCGATGCTCATATTTTCGGGACGAAACGAGATGCGATCTAAATTGATCTCGTCAGGCGAGTCGTTCGCCGTTTTCTGACAGGGAGTGGGGTCATTTCGCGAGTGGACCTAATCTCTGATTATTTCTCCCTCTTTTTTCGTCAAAATTGTTTGTCTTATTATAAAAATAAAAATTCCTGTGTTAAAATAAAATTGTTTAATAACTGTTGAACTTCCTATGAAGCATTCTACTTTAGAAGAATTTGTTTAAAAATTATTGTCCCTCCTAGGAATATTTCTTTTACATCGAGCAAAATTATTTTAGAAATTGTTTGACTTACAATTAGTATAAAAATAAAAATTCCTGTGTTGAAATAAAATTGTTTAATAACTGTTGAACTTCCTATGAAGCATTCTACGTTAGAAGAATTTGTTTAAAAATCATTGTTCCTCCTAGGAAAATTTCTCTTACATCGAGCAAAAAATATTTTAAAAATTGTTTGACTTACAATTAGTATAAAAATAAAAATTCCTGTGTTAAAATAAAATTGTTTAATAATTGTTGAACTTCCTATGAAGCATTCTACGTTAGAAGAATTTGTTTAAAAATTATTGTCCTTCCTAGGAAAATTTCTCCTACATCGAACAAAATTATTTTAGAAATTGTTTGACTTACAATTAGTATAAAAATAAAAATTCCTGTGTTAAAATAAAATTGTTTAATAATTGTTGAACTTCCTATGAAGCATTCTACGTTAGAAGAATTTGTTTAAAAATTATTGTCCTTCCTAGGAAAATTTCTCCTACATCGAACAAAATTATTTTAGAAATTGTTTGACTTACAATTAGTATAAAAATAAAAATTCCTGTGTTAAAATAAAATTGTTTAATAATTGTTGAACTTCCTATGAAGCATTCTACGTTAGAAGAATTTGTTTAAAAATTATTGTCCTTCCTAGGAAAATTTCTCCTACATCGAACAAAATTATTTTAGAAATTGTTTGACTTACAATTAGTATAAAAATAAAAATTCCTGTGTTAAAATAAAATTGTTTAATAACTGTTGAACTTCCTATGAAGCATTCTACTTTAGAAGAATTTGTTTAAAAATTATTGTCCCTCCTAGGAATATTTCTTTTACATCGAGCAAAATTATTTTAGAAATTGTTTGACTTACAATTAGTATAAAAATAAAAATTCCTGTGTTGAAATAAAATTGTTTAATAACTGTTGAACTTCCTATGAAGCATTCTACGTTAGAAGAATTTGTTTAAAAATCATTGTTCCTCCTAGGAAAATTTCTCTTACATCGAGCAAAAAATATTTTAAAAATTGTTTGACTTACAATTAGTATAAAAATAAAAATTCCTGTGTTAAAATAAAATTGTTTAATAACTGTTGAACTTCCTATGAAGCATTCTACTTTAGAAGAATTTGTTTAAAAATTATTGTCCCTCCTAGGAATATTTCTTTTACATCGAGCAAAATTATTTTAGAAATTGTTTGACTTACAATTAGTATAAAAATAAAAATTCCTGTGTTGAAATAAAATTGTTTAATAATTGTTGAACTTCCTATGAAGCATTCTACGTTAGAAGAATTTGTTTAAAAATTATTGTCCTTCCTAGGAAAATTTCTCCTACATCGAACAAAATTATTTTAGAAATTGTTTGACTTACAATTAGTATAAAAATAAAAAATCCTGTGTTAAAATAAAATTGTTTAATAATTGTTGAACTTCTTATGAAGCATTCTACGTTAGAAGAATTTGTTTAAAAATTATTGTCCCTCCTAGGAATATTTCTTTTACATTGAACAAAATTATTTTAGAAAATTGTTTGTCTTATTATAAAAATAAAAATTTCTGTGTTAAAATAAAATTGTTTAATAATTGTTGAACTTCCTATGTAGTATTCTACATTAGAAAAGTTTGTTATAAATTGTTGTTCCTCTTAGAAATATTTCTTTTACATTGAACAAAATTATTTTAGAAATTGTTTGTCTTAATATAAAAATAAAAATTCCTGTGTTAAAATAAAATTGTTTAATAATTGTTGAACTTCCTATGAAGCATTCTACATTAGAAAAGTTTATTTAAAAATTGTTGTTGCTCCTAAGAAAATTTCTCTTACATCGAACAAAATTATTTTAGAAATTGTTTGTCTTAGTATAAAAGTGAAAATTTCTGTATTAAAATAAAATTGTTTAATAATTGTTGAACTTCTTATGAAGCATTCTACGTTAAAAGAATTTGTTTAAAAATTATTGTTCCTCCTAGGAAAATTTCTCTTATATTGAACAAAATTATTTTAGAAATTGTTTGTTTTAGTATAAAAATAAAAATTCCTGTGTTAAAATAAAATTGTTTAATAATTGTTGAACTTCTTACGAAGCATTCTACATTAGGAAAGTTTGTTTAAAAATTGTTGTTCCTCCTAGGAAAATTTCTCTTATATTGAACAAAATTATTTTAGAAATTGTTTGTCTTTTATATTTTATTTGTTTGTCTAAAATTTCTTTTATATTAAACAAAATTTGTTTAAATTATTGCTCTGTTGCTTTTCCTAAAAAAACTTCTTTTATATTAAACAAAATTTGTTTTAAATTATTGCTCTCCCTCTGAAAATTTGTACTATATCAAAACAAAATTTCTTTAAATTATTGCTCTTCCTATAAATATTTCTTTCTCTCTGAAGAAACATTTGTCCCAAATTGTTTCATTTCCAATAAACATTTTTTAAAAATTCTTCCTATGAAAATTACTTTTACAGCAGAAAATAATATTTCTCAGACAGTTTCATTTCCTATAAAGATCCTTTTCAAATTGTTACCTTCGTAGCCCGGACCCAGTTATTTCTACACTCAACCAGATCTCCGGCATGTAATACCAGAAAACCAATAACACTGCGAAGGTGGCACATGTAATATCACTGTCGTTTCAACGAACGCTTAAACGTAATAACGCATCATTAAATGCTAATTACCCGGCTTCGGGCAACGTTCCGTCTCTTAACAACGCGCCTTTTAATCGTCCTTTTGCCGCTCGACTCGCGGGCCACAGCTCCGTGTTACGACACGCTCCGAGAATTAGTCTATTAACCAGGGCGAGCATGGTTGCAGGGAACACGCATTGCCACCCCGCCAGCCGTGACCGGAACAGGAACACTGCAACGTGACGGCGCACGCTGACACGAGTAACTGCTTCTAGGGGAAAATCAGCGTTGGTACCACTGCGCGGTAATTACCGGCTAGATGGCGCGCGTTACTCGATATCGTATATACCCCGGTGAATCGCTTGTTTCAACTGTTGTCTTCGCTTTTTCGGCAAAACGGTGTAACGCGATTCGTCGAAAATTGTAGGGTAGGTTAAGGTTCGTGATTTTTGCACGCCTTTTTTCGAATTTGGGAATTTTTAATTTGGGATTCGGAAATAGGGACGAGGAGTGGGTGGTTGATTAATTTTAATCGTATATACCCCGGTGAATCGCTTGTTTCAGCTGTTGTCTTCGCTTTTTCGGCAAAACGCTTTGACGCAATTCGTCGAAAATAATAGGGTAGGTTATGGTTTGTGATTTTTGCACGCCTTTTTTCGAATTTGGGAATTTTTAATTTGGGATTCGGAAAAAGGGAGATGGAGTCAATGATTGACAAATTATGATAGTCAGTGGTCACTTTTTCGATTCGCAGGGACCTTGTGCTCGGTTTCTTATGGTCCCATAGAAATCAAGATGGCGGATGATTCGTCATTAACTTCGTGTGAGTTTTACGTGCAGCTTTGGGGTTTTCATTTTTTTAGAGATGAGAGTGAAAAGAAAAATGATCTAAAAGAGATTAGGCTACTAATTTGGTGTGTTGATTAATTAACTTGGTTAGCTGACTAATTAATTTGGAATGGAAGTACTAGCTCAGAAATATCCATTTCTTTTTTTAAGTAAATGATGATTTTAAAAGTGATACATAGAAAAAGATTGTCTGTGTGTATATTATGTATGTAATACATAAATAAATTCTTCATGGGGGTTGTTTCATTAATTTCTTGAGCACGAAGATGATTATGCCTAGTTGATTATTAATTTAGCCTGAGTTATAATTTCGAAAATTTAATTTTTTTTCAAACTAATAATGATTTAAAATATGGTTCTCTAAAAATAATTAGACTATTTATACATATACAGACAGACTCTTCATGAGGGTTGTTTCATGAATTCTTCAAAATTTTCATTCCTTTCTTAAAAATTATTATGATTTAAAGAATTGTGTTCTAAAAGAGATTGTACTGTATATATATGCACATACAGATTCTTTATAGGGGTGTTTCATTAATTCTTTAAATATGGAAACAATCATGGTAGCTATTTGATTACTAATTTAGTATAAATTGCAGCTCTGAAATTTTCATTCTTTTCTTCTTAAATTAATAATAATTTAAAGAATAGTACTCTAAAAATGATCTTACCATATATATATATATATGCACAGTCAGGTTCTGTATGGGAGTTCTTTCATTAATTCTTTAAATATGGAAACGATCATGGTGACTATTTGAATACTAATTTAATATAAATTGCAGCTCTGAAATTTTCATTTCTTTTTTTTTTTATTAAATTGATAATGATTTAAAGAATAATACTTTAAAAGAGATCGAACCATATATATATGCACAGACAGATTCTTTATGGGGGTTATTTCATTAATTCCTTAAATATATAGATCAGTATGAGTTGCAATTTTTAAATTTAATTTTTTCAAAAATAAATAAGGATTTTGAAGACAGGTGGTCTAGAAGAGATTGCACCATGTAGGTACACCTTACATGGGCGTTAATTGGTTGTTTCATTAATATCTTGAGCATGGTCAGTGACTGGTTATTAACTTACTCTAAATTATAGCTCCGGAGTTTACATTTTTTACGAGGATATGGTAATTTGACCAGCTTGGACTATGTAGGTGGCCTGTTTGTGGGTGTTACGTGGTTGGTTCCTTGATCATGTAGGTGATGATGGGTGATTGATTGTCGACTTGATGCAAGCTGTAGGGTTTAATTGACCGCTGTTCTTAGATAATTATAGCTAGTACTACAGTCCACAGGGCTAGTATAACATATATTTACACAAACCTAATTAACATCAATGACAGAATATTAATTTAAGATTGATCAATTAAAGGATTAATTATCTATAAGATGATATACAAATTATAATATCCACCAAATGAATCATTTCTCCATACAAGTGAACCTAACTATAATTAATACCTTTTGTACTTAATATGTCAAAGTATATCTCTGTCGTTTAATACGTTGGAAAAATCGCATATTTTTCATACGATGATTTACGAAGGAATTAAAATTGACACAAAATTACCTAACTACCCTTAAGATGGTAAAAAAATTGTAAACCAAAATTGAATAAAATTATTTTTCATTTTACGATCATTAGTTTTGAAATAAATGAGCTCCACTTTGCACGAAAAATACTGACATTATTTTCCGAGAAATTTAACAAGCATGCGTTCAAATATTTTGTAATCAATTTCGCGATTCCGACGAAAATACTCGATATTCGCGTAAAAATTGCCACAGATTATTATGATAACGTAAACGAAACGATGATATCAGCCGAACCACTGCGTATATTTCGGAAATAAGCTCGTTTATTTCTATCCCGTTTCGAAAATATTACGCGAAATGAACACGGTGAACGCATTGTCCGAAAATCTCGATTCGAAATGATTCACGATCCTGCCGCGCGAAACAACTCTGTAACAGACACTCGTGCCAGTGCTACGCCATATTCGCGAATAATTGCAAAACCATACGTATCAGCGGAACATATTTTTGAAATGGAATAAAACAAGCACAGAAAACAAATCCACTGCATCGACCGTCGACCTCGTGCTTCCAAGCACTTCAAAATCTCGTTTCGACCTGAAATCAAGCTTCCAGTTAATTCTTTAACATCCACTCCTATTGATATTTCCACCCCTTTCGACATTTCCATTCGATACCCGCGAAAAAATCGGAAAACAATTTTTTTGGGAACGAAGGAAGAATAAAAATGGGGAAAGAAAAGAGAACGAAATGGATCTTCTTTTTAATATTGTCGTCAAACATTTAGGGATAAACTGGAACAAAAGAGAAAGGGACAAATTAATTTTTTAATATTTTTTAGTTATTAAACGATGATAAACATTGAATAAATAAGATTCGAGTGTTTTTACCAAAAGTGGAATAAAAATAAGGAAAAGAAGAAGGAAAAAGAAATAGAAATATAGTATTGATAATATTGCTTCAGATGAGTCAAGTGACCTAACCTCAAAACTATATGCCACACTTCCACAGTAGCTTCAAATTTTTCTGAAAATAAAGTGGAGATAGAATAAATAAGGAAAAAGAGGCAGAAAGCAATCTGAATGGGATTTCCATTGGAAATATAGACTGACAATACTGTTCTCGATGGATCAAGCAATCTAACCTCAAAATTATACGTCATATATCCACAATAGATTCGAAATAATTTTTCTAACCAGAATTTTGCCTGCCATACTTAACTTAGAGACGTAAATAATTTTCAAATGAATTCATTCTTCAATCCTAATACTCAAACCCAACCAGAATAATATTTTTCTTGCAGAAATAAAATAAAAATAAAATAAAGAAGAAGAAAGAGTCAGAATATGCAATCTGAAGAGATTTCTACAGGAAACTTAGCATTGACAATACTGTTCTCGAAGCATCGAGCAACCTAACCTCAAAATTACATTTCATACATCCAAAGTAGCTGCAAAATAATTTCTCAAATCAGCACCTCGTCTGCCACTCTTAATTTTGAAATATAAATAATTCCCAAATGAATTCATTCTTTAAACCAAACCAGAATAAAATTTTTCTTCTAAAAATCGAATAAGAACAAAATAAATAAGGAAAAAGAGGCAGAATATGCAATCTGAAGAGATTTCTACTGAAAACATAGGACTGATAATACTGTTTTCGATGCATTCAACAACCTAACCTCAAAATTACATATCACACATCCACAGTAGCTGCAAAATAATTTCTCAAATCAGCACCTTGCCTGCCATTTTTAATTTTGAAATATAAATGGTTCCCAAATGAATTCATTTTTTTAAACCAAACCAGAATAAAATTTTTCTTCCCAAAATCGAATAAGAACAAAATAAATAAGGAAAAAGAGGCAGAATATGCAATCTGAAGAGATTTCTACATGGAAACATAGGACTGACAATATTGTTTTCGATGCATTCAACGACCTAACCTCAAAATTACATATCACACATCCACAGTAGCTGCAAAATAATTTCTCAAATCAGCACCTTGCCTGCCATTCTTAATTTTGAAATATAAATAATTCCCAAATAATGTATCACTTAACCCCAATACCCAAATTGAACCAAAATTAAACCTTCCTTCCAAAAATAGGGAAGAGAAGACGGAAACGAGGACAAAAAGCAATCCTAGAGAGATCTCGGCTCGAAATGCTGCACAGGCAATGGCATTCCAGATTGATCAAGCAATTTCGTTGGGGAATGCAGTTTGCCTATAACGGCACTCGTAATAAGCACGGTGCTCGTAATCGATACCAGAGCGCGTTGCATCTGTCAAATTTACCCTTCCGCGGGCAGAAAGTGGCATAATTCCACTTGGTGAAACTCGACCCCTTCCGGTCGCGGCCATATTGGCCGTCGCGAGTTGCAGCGCCGCGAAATGGCGTAAACGCGTCGGCCACGGGACGAATATAATAAATAACCTATGGCCAATGGCCTGTGCAACGGAAGACAAACTCCATGGAGTGGATAGACGAAAACGTTGGCCATTAGCACGCCTTCTGCCACCAGTGCTCTCGTTCACGCGACATTTCGCAAACGAAATTGCTCGTGCCGGGTGATTAGGTTCGTTCTAAGCATGCACGTGGGTACGGAAAGTCGTGTTACCGGTGTTTTCCTATTTCTACACTGTTTCTATCGTATCGGTGACTTTAATTATTATTTATTTATTTATCATTTATTTATCAATGTATAGTATTGCATATTATACATAACATAGTGATGCACATGAAGATGATAACAGTTGTTAATAATGGTCCATAATTTCTCTAGACCCAATGCACTATACCGTAATAAGTTTGCTACAATTAATTAATTACTAATATATTTATATATTATTATTAAA
>NW_016917301.1:112578-204803 GCF_001483705.2 Eufriesea mexicana
AAATAAATTAAGGAAAATTAAAATTGGTATTGAATAAAATCCTCGAATAATAAATTATTATTATTAATACTACACCTTGCTTGTTAAATTTGAGTGTATTATAATTCGTGTTATTATATTTACAATTACAATTATATTTCATTGTATTATATTATTATAATATTCAATTATTCAATTGCATTTTAATTAAATTTAATTATATTATTAAATATAATTTACAATTATATTTACAATTACGCTATGTTCTTGTCCAAAAGAAAAATTGCGAATAATTAATGTTTCTCGGTGAAGGGAAAAATATAAGAGTGTAAATAGAAAATTTTATCGTTAAAAGATATTTAATCGATAATTTCTCTAATTCAAGAATTTCCTGGAACGCTAATTTTAATTAGAAGTCGAATGAGCCAGGGCTAATTATTAATTTTGATGTTACAATTATTAATTGGTAATTAAATATTTCAAGTGGCCCGTTTGCAATTAAAAGGTGAATATTCGGAACTGGGTGATTAGAAATTGAAAGATCGATACTCCAAACGCGGCATTGCCAATGAACAGTCCGGGAGAAAACTATTCCTGCGTCGAATGGAAATTTCGGCAAACAATTCTCGGCTATAGTGTTTACGAGGGTTGAAGAAGCTGTGTAGAACTCGGCTTGCATACAACCATTGGATAATTCAATGGCCGCGACAATGGACTAATAATTCATAGCTATTACTGATAGTGTTCATTACGTTTCAATTGCAGTTATAATTGTATTGTTATATGGATTGTTCGTCGATTCTGATTGTTTGCCGTTCGGACGTGGGTTTTCATACGGATTCGCGTTTGTCATCCCGTTGTTTAGTAACAATCAACATCGAAATGATCGAGTTGTTCATTTCTGATGAATACCTGAACATTTTCAGGATTGGAAAGAGAAATGCAATAATCCTATTCGAATAATGCTCATAATATAATTTTTATAAATATTATAGGGTCTGGTAGATTTCAAAATAACTAAAGTCAACTTGAAAATGAAAAACAAATTTCTTAATTATAATTGGGATACAAAAATTTCACAGAGTGAATAAATTTTGTAATTATTTATTTATTTATTTCGTTTTCCTGTATATTGATTTCATTAATATTTTAATATTATTATTTTATTAGCAAGTTAATTTAATTTTATTGTTATATTCGGAAATTAATTTTTGTATTTCATAGAATAAATAAAGTTTGAGTATTTCATAGAGTGAATAAAGTTTGTAATTATTTATTTATTTATTTCGTTTTTCTGTATATTAATTTCATTAATATTTTAATATTATTATTTTATTAACAAGTTTTATTTATTTCGTTTATCTGACTATTAATTTTATTAATATTTTAATATTATTATTTTATTAGCAAGTTAATTTAATTATTGTTATATTCGGAAATTAATTTTTGTATTTGTATGAGTGAGATAGGTCCATTAAGTTACTAATAAATTATATCATTTTCACAAAATTTGAAGAAATATTACTGAACCTAATTCAAACCAAAATTCAAACTTCCGCATTCTATTTAAAATATTCTGCTTAATTAATTTGCTAATTATTTATTTATTTTTCTTTCACTTTATAACAATGTGATTATTTTTACATTTAGAAATTAATTTTCCTTTTCTGCTGCAATCGATAAACCTAATTATAGTATAGGTAATAAATAAATAATAAATAATAACTTCTCTCAAACTTTAAAATCCCAAAATCCAAATTTCTCATCTCCAACAGACCCACAAAGACCCCTATCAGCCCTCAATCCCTATCCCTATGGCGAATTCAAACCAAGTGCAACCCACAAACTTAATTGTAACACAAATAATAAATGATATTATAATACAAATAAAAAAATAAAAATTCAAATTTCTCTAAAATACCGCATCAACTCCATCAATTGTCAATTATTGCTCTTCCCATAAGAATTTTTCCAGCACTACACAAATTTTTTAAAAATTGTTGCAAATAATAAATAAACAATACCAATAATTCTTCGAAACTTTGAAAACTGCAAATCCAAATTTCCCATCTCCAATAGACCCCCAAAGACCCCATATCAACCCTTATCCTTATGGCGAATTCAAAGCAAATGCAACCCAACAAATTTAATTATAATACAAATAATAAATAAATAATACCTATAATTCCTTTAAATTTAAGAAAATTAAAATCCAAATTTCTCTAAAATACAACTTCGTCAATTGTCAATTATAGCTCTTCCCATAACAATTTTTCCTACATTAAATTAAAATTGTCGCATATAATAAGTAAATAATACCAATAATTTTTCGAAACTTTTTAAAAACCCGATATCCAAATTTCCCATTTCCAGTAGACCTGCAGAGATCCTCATCAACCCCCATCAACCCCCCAACGCCCACCCTAATAGCTGATTCGAACGAACCGCGCGATTTCGAGCACACACGCTCGCGACACGCGAGCAATTAACATATCGCAGTGCAAACAATTCGTAGGTATAATTGGCGACGCGATAGTTTCATTAAGACTGCAACGACAACGCGAGGAGCATTCGGGAAGCGCCGGTTGAGCGGCCGACGTCCTAATTAGCCGCGCGATAACGACAGCCCTGTGCGCCGACGAAATTGAACCATAATTCATCGGCGAAATCTCCAGCACCGTTGACGCGTAAGCACACCGACGCATCGCGATCGCATGACGCTCTGTCAACAAATTAAATCGCGATATCAACGTTATCGCGTGTTTCGCCTCAGCGACACGTATTTGCCCGCGTTCGGAGAATCCTCGCCCGGTCGTTCACTAATTTATTCCTCGTCGAATCGGCCGTACGCCGGGCTTGGAAAAGAAGTAATTGACTGTCCGATGCAATTTGTCGCAGCTGATAAAAGAACGTCTTTTAATTTCCACCAGTGTAAACTCGAGCATCGTCTTTGTGTTTCTGATAGATCTACGGGGTGTCTGGTTTCGATCGATTCGAATTGCGAGATGCGTGTATGGTTTATCTTATTATTTTTAATATTTCATTAATTTAATAATTAATTTGATTTTCATTCGGAATTGAAATATGAATTATAAAACATGTTATTCTATTATATGAATTATATGAAATATGAATTATTATATAGAATCGGAATTGGGTTTCGGGTATATGTACTGGGTGTCTGGTTTCAATCGATTCCTATTGCGAAATGCGTACATGATTTATGTTATTGTTTTTAATGTTTAATTAATTTAAAAGTTAATCTGTTTTTCACTCGGAATTGAAATATGAATTATTATATAGAACTTGAATTGTGTTTCATGTAGGTGTACTGGGTGTCTGGTTTCAATCGATGCAAATTGTGAGATGTGTACATGATTTATCTTATTATTTTTAATATTTAATTAATTTAATAATTATTTTGTTTTTCACTCTAAATTGAAATATGAATTATTATATAAAATCGGAATTGGGTTCCGGGTAGATGTACTGGGTGTCTAGTTTCAATCGATTCCAATTGCAAGATGCGTATATGGATTATCTTATTATTTTTAATATTTGATTAATTTAATAATTATTTTGTTTTTCACTCTGAATTCAAATATGAATTATTATATAGAATCGGAATTGGGATCCGGGTATATGTACTGGGTGTCTGGTTTCAATCGATGCAAATTGTAAGTTGCGTATATGGATTATCTTATTATTTTTAATATTTAATTAATTTAATAATTAATCTGTTTTTCACTCGGAATTGAAATATGAATTATTATATAGAATTGGAATGGTGTTTCATGTAGGTGTACTGGGTGTCTGGTTTCACTCGATGCAAATTCTGAGATACGTACATGATTTATCTTATTATTTTTTGTATTTAATTAATTTAATAATTCATCTGTTTTTCACTCAGAATTGAAATATGAATTATTATATAGAATTGGAATGGTGTTTCATGTAGGTGTACTGGGTGTCTGGTTTCAATCGATGCAAATTGTGAGATACGTACACGATATATCTTATTATTTTTTGTATTTAATTAATTTAATAATTAATTTGTTTTTCACTCGGAATTAAAATATGAATTATAAAGCATGTAATTGTATTATATGAATTATTATATAGAATTGAAATAATGTTTTGGGTAGATGTACTGGGTATTTGGTTTCAATCGATTCCAATTGCGAGATGCGTACATGATTTATCTTATTATTTCTAATATTTAAACAATTTAATAATTAATTTTCTTTTCACTCAGAATTAAAATATCAATTATGAAGCACGTAATTGTACTATATTATATTATAAGAATTATGCGAAATATAATTGTATTTTATTTCAGCGTTAGTTATATTACAAGAAATATGAATTATTTACAAAATTATTTACAAAATTGGAACCTCATTTTGAAATTATGTTAGAACTTCATCAGAATTTTAATTACATTTTGAATTTAATTTTTGAGATAAGAGCTTTTAATATTTCGATCTTTTCAATTAAAACGGAAAATGAAAATCATTTTAATTACGAAATTTAATAATAATACAGAAAATTTGATTTAATTGTATAATATTGGTATCGTTGATTAAAAATTTATTTCGTTGTAATCGAATTGATTGCGCAATATTTCGAGGTTTACAAAAATTTACTATTAAATCTCGAATAATTATTGCAATCCAATTGATTATACTTCAACGTCCCAGCATTTTTTAAATCCCTCTTACTTTAACAAAATACACAATTTTTTATTAAGTGTAAGAACATTCTATCGGAATTTTAATTTGAATTTTAATTTTTAATTTGCATATTTTCATACAGGGAACGAATGGAGAATAATTCGCACTTATCGATGGAAATCGCGTGCACTGTATATCTGGATAAATTGTTGGATGAATACACGAAGGTTCTTTAGAGAGAACGTTTCTCGATTCGAACATGTTGGTATAAAGAATGTTTTTGCACAGTCATGCGTTTTAATGGGACTTCTTTTGATTGAGTTTTGCACTTTGTTTTCTTGTTACGAGATATGGTTTTCCTGATTTTTCCGAATATTTCAAAGTACCCACTGACAGCCGATTAAATCTTCATGTGCTCGCTGAAGTTGTCAAATCTCGCAGTAAAAGCATTTTCCCTTTTTTGTGATGTTTCTATCGTTCTCGTGTAACTCTCCCGTTATTCGGGAATTTTTCGTATCGCAGAATTTCATATGTTCCTGCAATTTATTTTTGGTATAGAAGATATTTTTATAATATTTTCAAAATGTTCGTCCTTTGAGGAAAACGATATTCAATTTTCCCAGGATTTTCTCTTGTTTAATTTTTAATTATTACTTGCAGCAGAATTGTAGCTCAGACAATAATATTTAGTATCTCTTTTCATTTGATTTTTAATTATGTATTTAATTTTACAAGTGACATTTATTCGGTCAAATGATTAGTTTTCAATTTTTAATAATATTTCGTGCTTTTTTAAATTTATTTATAGTTATTCGCTATTTATTGGCAATTTTTATTTCATTGAAATAAATGTTATAATTCATTTTTAACAGACATTTATGTGGGTAGAATGGACAATAATATCTAACAATGATATCTTCTTAACGAGTATCGCACAAAATGTATTTAAGTTAAAATATTTAAATAATAAATAATTTGAAATAATAAATTGGTGTCCTCTTTTCACAAATTTCTTCTCTCCCACTCGCTCTTAATAACGATTATGTTTACGTATTCACTCTTTATATTTATATCACATATTGCACAATTGTAGAATAAATTATAGTTTCACTCGTTCAACCTCTCTCACAAGTTAGTCTAATGTAAATAATTTATAGATTTTGGAAATTTTATGCATTAAAGTCTAGAAAACTATATATATATATATTTATACATTTAATTTAATTCTTGACATTCATTGGACTAAACGTGTAATTAATTTCTAATCTACATTTAGCCAAATGTCTTAGTGGATTTTAGAAATTTCAAGAATTATGATTTAGAAAAATATATGTACATATTTGTCCATTGAATTTAATATTCATTGAACAAGACGTGTAATTAATTTTTAATCCACATACCTTTGTGAATTTTACAAATTTTAAGCATTATAGTCCAAATAAAAAGGATCTACCAATTTATAAATTTAATTTAGTAATTGACATGCACTGCTGCAATATTAATATAATAATTGTATTAATTTCTAATCGACATTTTTATTATGGTCTAGAAAAATATATATACATATTTATCCATTGAATTTAATAATTGACATTTATTGGACAAAACGTATAATTAATTTAGAAGCCACAAATCTTTGTGGAGTTTACAAATTTTAAACATTATGGTCCAAATAGAAAAATATAATTATTGTATTAATATTGCAGCAGTGCATGTCAATTAGTAAATTAAATTTATAAATTGCTATATTGGTTTATCGACATTTAGCCAAATGTCTTTGTGGATTTTGGAAATTTCAAAAATTATGATCTAGAAAAATATATAATGACTATCTATCCATTGAATTTAATAATTGATATTCATTGGACAAAACCTATGATTAATTTATAATCCACAAATCTTCTACAAAAATTTTACAAATTTTAAGTATTATGGTCCAAATGAAAAAATATACCTATTTATAAATTTAATTTATTAATTGACATATACTGCAATATTAATATAATAATTATATTAATTTCTAATCGAGATTTAGCCAAATGTCTTCGTGGATTTTGGAAATTTCAAGCAACAATATTAATGTAATAATTATATTATAGCATTATGGCCTAGAAAAATATTTTTAATAATAGTTGATTAAAATATCAATATGGCCAAGGTGTAGATATTATTATTTATTGTCCAATGGCAACAGTACTGTGATGATGACTGTACTGTTTTGTCAATTGTTAATATCTCGAATTTACATATCACTCAAATTTTAAGCATTATGGTCCAAATAAAAAAATCTACCTATTTATAAATTTAATTTATTAATTAACACGCACTGTTGCAATATTAATATAATAATTATATTATAGCATTATGGCCTAGAAAAATATTTTTAATATTTATATATTACACAAATTTTAAGCATTATGATCCAAATAGAAAAATCTACCTATTTGTAAATTTAATTTACTAATTGACACGTATTGCTGCAATATTTCTGCAAATTTCACCCCCTTTAGTAAAGAATCCTCGTATAAATCTTCTTCCTGAGGATACAACAAAGAATTCCAAGTCCCCATTTCCAGACATTGCATATCCCGTCCTATCATAATCTCCCTCAAAATAAATCATTCGTTTTAAACATCTCGGGTTTACCCTCAACGACACGTGGACTAAACACACGAGTCCGGTAACGTTTGGGCCCGATCAATCGCGGCGGGAAATTTATAAACAGCCACTTCCGCGAAAGGAGGCGTCCGAGACAAAGATTAAGGAACCGTGGAAGACGGCGAATAGAGACAGATGTCGAGGAATAAAAATTCGCGGAATTTGTATGGGCGGAAGAAAAATGGCGGCGCTCGAGAAATATCGATGGCCAATTACGTTTGACGTAATAAATAATCTTCGATCTAATGGCTGTGGACGAAGAAAGGAGGATCCTGTGTGATTCATATCACGTAGGAGGTGAAAAATGTATTGAAAAATGTATGTTCAGGGCCAGAAGTTCACCAAAGAAAGATCTTACCGCGCGTTTGGTAGAATGTGACGCGCATGATTTATTTCGCGCCTTTAAATCAGTCGGATTATAATAGCGAAGATTTATATTCGAGAGCTTGATCCCCTGTTATCTGTAGCTTCCGAGGCGTGGCGCTGCAGTCGAAATCTGTCCACGCTTTTCCGAATTCCGCCATTTTTGATACACTTCTTTTATTAACACTGGCTTTACGGATATTTCTCTTATATAATTTCAACGTGAACGAAATCAGACATTTTCTTTAACAATTTCAAAAAGCAACTTGAAACTACGAGATATATAGATATATAAAATTTAGAATATTCGTGGAGATTATTTTTATTACAATTTCAACGAAATTGAATAATTAATAATTAAAATAACGAAATTGAAATTTCAACGAACTGAACGAAATCAGACATTTTTTTTTTAAATTTGAAAAGCAACTTGAAACTACGAGATATATAGATATATAAAATTTAGAATATTCGTGGGGATTATTTTTATTTACGGATATTTCAACGTGAACGAAATCAGACATTTTCTTTAAAAATTTCGAAAGCAACTCGAAACTACGAGATATATAGTTAGTTATATAAAATTTGGAATATTCGTGGAGATTATTTTTATTACAATTTCAACGAAATTATGAACGAAATCGGACATTTTTTTTTTAAATTTCAAAAAGAACTTGAAATTACGAGATATATAGTTAAATAAATTTTGGAATATTCGTGGCGATTATTTTTATTACAATTTCAACGAATTTGTGAACGAGATCAGACATTTTCTTTAATAACTTGAAAAGCATCTTGAAGCTATGAGATATAGAGTTAGTTATATAAAATTTGGAATATTCGTGGGGATTATTTTTATCACAATTTCAACGAAATTGAATAATTAATAATTAAAATAACGAAATTGAAATTTCAACGAACTGAACGAAATCAGACATTTTTTTTTTAAATTTGAAAAGCAACTTGAAACTACGAGATATATAGATATATAAAATTTAGAATATTCGTGGGGATTATTTTTATTTACGGATATTTCAACGTGAACGAAATCAGACATTTTCTTTAAAAATTTCGAAAGCAACTCGAAACTACGAGATATATAGTTAGTTATATAAAATTTGGAATATTCGTGGAGATTATTTTTATTACAATTTCAACGAAATTATGAACGAAATCGGACATTTTTTTTTTAAATTTCAAAAAGAACTTGAAATTACGAGATATATAGTTAAATAAATTTTGGAATATTCGTGGCGATTATTTTTATTACAATTTCAACGAATTTGTGAACGAGATCAGACATTTTCTTTAATAACTTGAAAAGCATCTTGAAGCTATGAGATATAGAGTTAGTTATATAAAATTTGGAATATTCGTGGGGATTATTTTTATCACAATTTCAACGAAATTGAATAATTAATAATTAAAATAACGAAATTGAAATTTCAACGAACTGAACGAAATCAGACATTTTTTTTTTTAATTTGAAAAGCAACTTGAAACTACGAGATATATAGTTAAATAAAATTTGGAATATTCGTGGGGATTATTTTAATTTAAATATGAACAGTTTGTGTAATTTGCCTCGTGAAATTCGGAGTACGTCAAAATGATACGTCCCTGTCAATCTAGTGCAAGGATCATAATTAAATTGGGACTTTAATAGGGTTACGCATTAGACCTATTTTAGTAATGACAGTTAATAAAATTTTTATTCGAAATTATCGTCTAATATAGGAGCAATGCATCTTGCATTTTCCTTCTAATACAGGAGCAATGCATCTTTCGATGTCTCCCATTATTCCAATTTCTTAAAATTCCAATTCTTTTTCTTCACCAGTTATTTGACAGGGATGGGTTTAATGTTGGTGGACAAATAATGATTTACAATTTGTTTTCCGTGGTTTAATTCAATAATTTTCAGCTTTCTCAGGTGGTACATGATGTGAATTAATTTATATAAAACTTTTGAATTATGTTTAATTAAGTTTAGATGAGGGTTTATTATGATGTATTAGGTAAATATGTGACTATACAGGTAATAGGTAAGTATGATATATATGTGACTGGGTCGTGTGGAAATTGGTGGTGTGTATGGGTATGAAAAAATTGGCAGTACGATTGTTTTTTATCAATCTCAATTATGTCAATTATGTTTCTAGTGTCACGATATTCGGGTAATTCGTCAAGAGAAAGAAGCTGACTGAAAGTATCTCGAGCAGATGCACTATTCTTCATTATTAATCTGAACTGAAAGTGCCCGTCTTTATAATTTTTAAATGATTTATGAGGAGAAAGTAGTCTGCCATATATTAGAAAGAGTTCATAGAATCAACGATTTGACAGCTATCAAATTACCAGAAATTGTCATCTATCACCAGCTTCCATAAAAATAAACGATTCACTGTCTATCTTTATAACGTATCTATTTTTCCCTTAAAAATATAAACAAAAATTATCATATACCGAATAAAAAGGTATCCTATATACCTAAAAATGAACAATATTAAATGTAATATGTATATTTAGAATATTCAAACAATTCTGCTGTACGTGAAAGAAAAGAAAAGAATTATTACATCATACATATTCAAAAATTAACGATCCACTATCTATTTTTGTAATATTTAAACAATTATTCCTTGTCTAAAAAAAAAAAAAATTCACATAGCTATCAAAAACCTAGGATACGTACCCAAAATTTCAGCAAAATTAACAATTCAATATCTATCTTTGTAACATCCAAACAAGTCTTCTATATTTAAAAAAAAAAAAGAAAATTATCACGCGTTCGATAGAAAATTACCCCACCTAATTCAAAAATCAAAAATCAATTATCAACTTTCACAATATTCAAATAAGTCTTCTCTATTTAGAAAAAAAAAAAAAAAATGACTCCACTTAACCCAAAAAATAAAAATCGATTATCAACTTTTACAATATTCAAACAAGTCTTTTCCATTTAGAAAAAAAAGGAAAAGAAATTACCCTAGATACCCAAAAATAGATAATCCACTCTCAATCTTTAAAATATTCAAACAAGCCTTCTCCATTTAGAAAAAAATAAAAAAATACCCCACTTAACCCAAAAATCAAAAATCGATTATCAACCTTTACAATATTCAAACAAGTCTTCTCCATTTAGAAAAAAAAAAAAGAAAATACCCTAGATACCCAAAAATAGAAAATCCTCTATCAATCTATATAAAATTCAAACAAGCCTTCTCCATTTCGAAAAAAAAAAATTAGCTCACATACCCAAAAATCAAAAATCTACTATCAATCTTTACAATATTCAAACAAGTCTTCTCCATTTACAAAGAAAAAAAAAATTACCCTACATACCCAAAAATCAGAAATCTGCTATCAATCTTTACAATATTTAAACAAGCCTCCTCCATTTAGAAAAATAAAAAAGAATACCCTAGATACCCAAAAATAGAAAATTCACTACCTATCTGTACAATATTTAAACAAGCCTCCTCCATTTGGAAAAAGAAAGTTACCCCTCATATCCAAAAATCAAAAATCCACTATTAACCTTAACAACATTCAAACAAATCTTTCCCATAAAAAAAAAAATTCCCCCTTGTCAAAATATAACAAAATCAACGATCCAGTACCTATCTCCATAACGCTATTAAAAATCCCAGTGCATCTAAGAAGAGAAAGAAAAGAAATAAAAATGACGAGACGCTTAATAAAAGCTTACTCTAAATACCCGAAAGTTGGAGGAAAATCAAGCCATTAGATGACAAAGGCTAGGTCAGATCAGAGCGGATGCGCAACGTCTATCAGTCTGAAGCTAATAAAAATGTTATCCCGTGTGGCGAAACGAGCCCGGCTTCGCATTAACATAAAGGATCGCCTCGCTTGCTAACCCATTCACCGCGAGCGATCAATCCGTCTGGAGCGAACGTCGCGAAACGAGCTGCCGCTTGGCCGATATAAAGCCCGTGGATACGCAGCTAGGGTCAGCCAGCGCGACGAGGAGCAAATCCTTCGGCGGCGTGTCTCTGGATATCGCGGTATCGATTCGCTGGTAAGCTTTAAAGCCGGATTCGTCGGCGGCGAAGACGCGAGGCCGGCACAATTTCGCGACGTTAACCCAGATCGTCGTCCTTGGAATCGGTCCAGACTGTCGGGCCGGTCGGTTGCCAGGAAACCCGGAGCCGGACTACGGCATAGCCATGGAAAATAGACGAGGAGCTTTTTGTCGCCTACACCGTGGAACGGGATTCTGGTGGACGTGCTCCTCGCAAAGGGGATCACCGGCGATTTTCTCGCTTCCACGCTGCGTTGTCACGACGTATTCGAAGTCGCTGTCCTCTGAATGCCAACAGCCGCTGGGACGGAACCTGGGCAGAGTCGGGAACCGGAGATAGGTCGGGGATCAATCGACGTTTCCGCGTCTCGCAGCGAATCCTGCGAATTTTGACGCGATTACGAGATGTTGGCTTGGAGGAGAGATCGATGGTTAGTTGTTGGCAGGTGTCTGATTGTCAGATGGTGCGTCTGATGGTTGATTTGCGGTCTGACCAGTTGTCAACAGACAAATTCTAGGGTTTGATAGGATACCTTTTGGTCTAGGATCTTGTCAGTTGTAGAGGAATCAATTCTGAGCAGCAGTAGGAGGATTATATAGCTGAATTGTCAGTGGTACAAAGTCTGTCATGATTTTATGATATTGGAATGAGAAGAGGTCGATGGTGAATTGTTGACAGGTGTTAGTTTGTCAGATGAAGCCTTAATTGGTTGGTTTGAGGTTTGACCAGTTCTTGAAGTATCTATTGTAAGGATCAATAGGAGGATTACATAGCTGAGTTGTCAATGCTACAAGGTGGGTCGTGATTTGGAGATGCTAGGATAAGAAGAGATCAATGGTGAGTTGTTGACAGGTGTTAGTTTGTTAGATGAAGCCTTAATTGGTTGTTTTGAGGTTTGACCAGTTGTTGAAGTATCAATTCTAAGGATCAGTAGGATTACATAGCTAAGTTGTCAATGCTACAAAGTCTGTCGTGATTTGGAGAAGCTAGAATGAGGAGAGATCGATGGTGAGTCGTTGACAAGTATTAGTTTGTCAGATGGTGTCTCGGATGGTTGGTTTGAGCTCTGACCAATTGTCAACAGACAAATTGTAGAGTTTAATAGGGTATCTTTTAGTCTAGGATTTTATCAGTTATAGAAGAATTAATTGTGAGGAGCAGTAGGAGGTTTATATAGCTGAATTGTCAGTGGTACAAAGTCTGTCATGATTTTATGATATTGGAATGAGAAGAGGTCGATGGTGAATTGTTGACAGGTGTTAGTTTGTCAGATGAAGCCTTAATTGGTTGGTTTGAGGTTTGACCAGTTCTTGAAGTATCTATTGTAAGGATCAATAGGAGGATTACATAGCTGAGTTGTCAATGCTACAAGGTGGGTCGTGATTTGGAGATGCTAGGATAAGAAGAGATCAATGGTGAGTTGTTGACAGGTGTTAGTTTGTTAGATGAAGCCTCTATTGGTTGTTTTGAGGTTTGACCAGTTGTCAACAGACAAATTATAGGGTTTGATAGGATACCTTTTGGTCTAGGATCTTATCAGTTGTAGAGGAATCAATTCTGAGCAGCAGTAGGAGGATTATATAGCTGGATTCTGAATCCTACAAAGTCTGTCATGATTTGATGATGTTGGAATGAGAAGAGGTCTATGGTGAGTTGTTGACAGGTGTTAGTTTGTCAAATGCTTCCTCTGTTAGGTAGTTTGAGGTCTGATCATTCGTCAACAGACCAATTTTGGGGTATAATAGGATATCTTTTAGACTAGGATCTGAAACAGATATAGAGAAATCAATTCTGAGGATCAGTAGGAGGATTACATAGCTGAGTTGTCAATGCTATAAAGTCTGACGTGATTTGGAGATGCTAGGATAAGAAGAGATGAATGATGAGTTATTGGCAGGTGTTAGTTTGTCAGCTGAGGTCTTTATTGATTGTTTTGAGGTTCGACCAGTTGTTGAAGTGTCAAATCTGAGGATCAGTAATATTACATAGCTGAGTTGTCAGTGCTAAAAAATCTGCCATGATTTGGAAATGCTAGGATGAGAAGAAATCAATGGTGACTTGTTAACAAGTATCAGATTGTCAGATGCTGTCTCCATTGGTTACTTTAACATCTATCCACTTGTCACAGTACCAATTCTGAGATTAAATAAGATATTTCTTGGTCCAGGATCTATTATCATCTAGAATCATTTCTAAGGTTTAGATAGGACGATTACGTTACAGGATACCACTACAAAGTCTGTCCTAGGAGCTAGTTTGTGTTAGTAATTTAGTCCGAGACTTGGCCAGTTGTCGAAGAACCGTTTCTGGAATTTAATAGACTATTGTCCGGTTTGAAGCCTGACCAGTTATCGAGGTACCAATCCTGAGCTTCAATAGGAAAACTATATAGTTGAGACGTGAATACCGCGAAGTCTGTCGTGGTTGTGAAGTGTTGAGATGTACAGATCGATGGTGGAGCGCATGAAGACGTGAAACTGATAGGTGCTGTCCATATTATTTAGTTTGAAGCTTTACCAGTCGTTAAGGGATCATTTCTCAAATGTAATAGCTCGTTGTTTAATTTGGAACCTGACCAGATATCGAGAGATCAGTTCTGGGCTTCTATAGGAGGATTAGACAGTTGGGATGTGAATTCTACGAAGTTTGTTGTAATTGAAAGATGTCAATCTGTGTCGCTTGGTCTGAAGCCTGACTAGTTGTTGAAGGATCAATTCTGAAGTTTAACAGGTGGATTAGATACCTGGGATGTAAATGCTACACAAAGTTTGCCCCGATCTCGCGACGTTGAAATGCAGAGATCGGTTTCGAGTTGTTTGAAAACGCTAAATCAAGAAGCATCTATATCATTTGGTCTGAAGCTTAACTACTTGTCGAGAGATCAATATCAGAGTTTAATAAATCTAGTATACTGTCGGGATTGTAGAGGTTAAAATACAGCTTCCAATTTAAGTCTATACACCAGATCAGGGTCTACGCGATATACATGGAGGTATTTTTAGGAATCGAATGAATTGTGTTAATGGGAATCGATGTCCTTCATCTGCTCCAATTCCTTCGGAGACCACGTCCTACTGAGTAACGACGTTATCGACGTTGTTCGAGATATTTAAGGCCATTGGTCCATGAGACGTCGCGACGTCTTCCTAGAAGCTTTGGTTTCTGTTCACGAGGCGTCGAGCAAACTTCGTGTCACTTGTGCAGATGTCAAGTGACGAAGATGTCGTGATAGTTCCATGCGATAATTATACTCGATATTTAATAAACGGAAGGAGATTCTCGAAGTCGTTAATTACAGAAAGTTTACTAATGCAGAAGAATTAATGAATATTATTCGACGTAGAGATAGGGCTAACTAAGTTTTCATAGTTCTGTCGAAAAACCTCGAAGCACCCTGTATATGGTACATATAATAAAAGGAAATTGTGAAAATTGTACCATTAAAATTGCAAAATTATTCAACGACGTATACGATATTTGTATTGTAGATACGAGCCGTGGTGGCGCTAGTGAGTTAAGTGGAAAATCGTCTTAAATCTATCACAGGCTACAAGAAATAAATCAACGTTAATGAACACTGTTTTTTAATTCACATTATACTTCACTAATGCAATATTTTCCTAATTCACCAATTCTACATGTTTATAATAAATACACCACAAACATTGTACATTTTGTTAAGTAATTCTCTAATTACTAATATAACCTCCAAATTTCTTCCTCACTATATACACTACAGCAACTTGAAATTTCAATGTTCCACGTATATATCACATTTAAGAGCAACACATACAAATAGCACGACGTGTACAATACATACAGCGCATTCACCGTAGATACGAGCTGTGGTGGCGCTAGTGAGTTAAGTGGAAAATCAGCTTAAGTCTGTCACAGGCTACAAGAAATGAAACAATACATACAGCGCATTCACCGTAGATACGAGCCGTGGTGGCGCTAGTGAGTTAAGTGGAAAATCAGCTTAAGTCTGTCACAGGCTACAAGAAATGAATCTACGTTAATTAACACTGTTTCTGTATCACATTATACCGCACTAATGCAATATTTTCCTACTTCCCAGTCCTATAAGTTCATAACAAATATACCATAAACATTATACATGTCGTTAAACAATTTTCTAATTACTAATATAACCTCCAAATTTCTTCTTCATTATATACACTACTGCAACTTGAAATTTCAATGTTCCACGTATATATCACATTTAAGAGCAACACATACAAATACCACGACGTGTATAATACTTCCAGTGCATTCACCGTAGATACGATCCGTGGTGGCGCTAGTGAGTTCCGTGTAACCTCAGCACGTATAAACGTTCTCGTACCGCACATGTATATATCACATTTAAAAGCAACACATACAAATACCACGACGTATACGATACATACAGTGCATTCACCGTAGATACGATCCGTGGTGGCGCTAGTGAGTTCCGTGTAACCTCAGCACGTATAAACGTTCTCGTACCGCACATAATCATGCACACAAGCATGCGAATTATAAATTTCCCAAATTACGATCAACAAAATGCACTACAGGCCACATTTTCTCTCGATCCTCGCCAAGAAAATAAGGGTGAATATAGGCAAAAGAGGCACCCTCCGTTCCGCGGTATCTTTTCCACGGTCCGCCTCTTACGCGAATTAAAGTCCATTTAATCGAACCGGTACCAGCGTTCCAGTCGGCCACGGTAAACGCGGGCCGATTTTAATACAGAAATGGAGCCAATACACTCGGAGAGCAATAATTACATTACACAGGGCCGGCCCGTGTACGTTCGCTCATAATTCAACAACCCATTGCCCATCTATTTAGACGTCCACGAGCCACGGGACGGCCCTTTATTTAAGTGCACCCCTGGCCCGTGTTCTTCCATCCGCGACCGATCGACAGATATCGAACGGACCGGGTCGAATGCTCGACAAACTCATTCTCTCTCTCTCTCTCTCTCTCTTTCTCTCTCTCTCCCATTCTCTATCTCCTGGTTTGTGTGTCCGGTCTCTACTGTTTGATCCTCCCGGCTCGTTTCGGGGAGATTTGACGATATCGGACGGGATGGTCCTCGTTGTCTTAATAAAATCGTTGTTCACGTGGAATTACGAGCAGGGAAGCCGAAATCGTGCGATTTGTATGCGCTGGTTTATAAGATTCTCCGTTTCGAGCGTGGGATCGCGTTGTGTCACTGCACTTCTCGGCGATTTGGGTCGGAATGAGGGTGAGATCGATTCTGCGAGGACGAATTTGTTGAGGTTAGAGAGGGATGCTTCTTTTTGGGTGTTCCTTCAGACGAAATCATCTGTTCTGGGTTGGTGGGTAGTTTGAAATGATTGTGGACAGGGTAAACGTGGGATTTTAGATTTCCTGATATTTGTTTTGTTAATTTTATAGATCTTTGAAAGATTGGTAGAGGGCCATCGGTATTGTGGATCATTCTTTCAAAGTGAAATTCTAATACAAATTTTTTAATTATTTGTCGTACCGTACTAATGATTTCTTAAATCTAGAACCAATTTTTCATTTTTCTATAAATACAATGTATTTTTTCGCATTCTTCAGGAACGTATCTACTCAATCCATTATTTTGTCGTGTCATGAAGTTTTCGTATAATTTATACCATTCCACTGATTTTTGGAATCTAGAATCAATCTTCTATTTTCCCATAAAGACAGTGTACTTATTTGCATTCTTCAGGAACGTATCTAAGTACTCAATTCATTATTTTGTTGTGTCATGAATAGTTTTACCAAAATAACAAAATTCTGTTATTATTTTTCCTATAATTTATTATACCATTCTACTAATTTCTTAAGTCTAGAACCGATTTTCTATTTTCCCATAAAGACAGTGTATTTATTTGCATTTTTCAGGAACGTATCTACTCAATTCATTATTTTGATGTGTCATGAACCGTTCTACCAAAATAACAAAATTCTGACATAAATTTTTCTATTGCATAATTTATTGTACCATTCTATTGATTTTTTAAATTTAACATCGATCTTCCATTTTTCCATAAATACTGTGTATATTCTCGCATTATTCAGGAACGTATCTACACAATCCATTATTTTGTGTCATAAATTTTTTGTATAATTTATAATAGTATTCTACTGATTTTTTAAATCTAGAACCAATCTTCCATTTTCCCATAGATGATTTATATTTCCTCGCATTGTTCAGGCCCGTATCTACAGCACGAAACGAAAATCAAGTGTACAAAACTGCACTCGTTACACGTCGACAGTTCCAGTGGTACCAGCTAACGATGCAACAGCATTCGGGAGAGAATATTCAGCCAAAGAAATTCTTCCACCTTCTTCCCTTTCGTGCACAATGGCTGGGAGCGTAGAAATTACCACATTCTCAGAAGGAACTAGCCGTGTTCGCTGATATATCTGTATATTTCTGGCGTATAACGCGGCATTAGTTAACATTTCTATGCTACTGTAATGCAACCGGGACAAAGTGGAGGAATCTGCCTAAATTCCGGGGCTTAGCTCGGACAGCGGTGTTTTAAACTGCGAGGCAATCTCCCGGCGATTCAACACATTGTTGGAATCCGGGCTGGAGACTTAAGGGTTGAGTTTATTATAACAGCAAACGTATTTCGCCGGCTGCTTCTTGCACGGAACTCCGCGAAGTACAACAAACTTTAGAGATTAAATCAATTTGACCAAGTTACTGCCGTGTTTTCCTCGCGCAAACTCAATTCCTATTCGTTTTTCGAAATGGACGTGCGTTCGTGCTGGAATATTCCGTGTGTGTGTGTGTGTGTGGTATTTGTTCAATGATAATTATCTCATACAGCTGTTTCGTGTATTTATTTATATCGAATTTTTGGTTATTATTATTATTAATTATTATTGGTAAATATAATTTAACCCTTTGCACTCGAGAGGCAACTCTCACTCGCCATTTAATATGATTCTAAAGATCGTTGTTAGTTGAAAATAATGAAGTTGTCAAGTGATAGCTAGGACAGTCAACCTGAAAAGTGACTAAAAGTCCCTAGCCAAAATTCCCCGTACCTACTCACTCTTCAACAGATCAGACATTCGAGAAAAAATCTCCCCAGAGAATGAATAAAATAATAATAATAGTAATAATATATAATACACCTTCCATTTATTTATTTATTACATACATTAATTAATTGTAAAATTCTTTAATCGATACAATTAGTATCAATATCGAATAATAATTGTCAAGTGATAGTTAAGATAGTGAACCTAAGAAGTAACTAAAAATCCCTAGCCAAAATTCCCCGTACCTACTCACTCTTCAACAGATCAGACATTCGAGAAAAAATCTCCCCAGAGAATGAATAAAATAATAATAATAGTAATAATATATAATACACCTTCCATTTATTTATTTATTACATGCATTAATTAATTGTAAAATTCTTTAATCGATACAATTAGTATCAATATCGAATAATAATTGTCAAGTGATAGTTAAGATAGTGAACCTAAGAAGTAACTAAAAATCCCTAGCCAAAATTCCCCGTACCTACTCACTCTTCAACAGATCAGACATTCGAGAAAAAATCTCCCCAGAGAATGAATAAAATAATAATAATAGTAATAATATATAATACACCTTCCATTTATTTATTTATTACATACATTAATTAATTGTAAAATTCTTTAATCGATACAATTAGTATCAATATCGAATAATAATTGTCAAGTGATAGTTAAGATAGTGAACCTAAGAAGTAACTAAAAATCCCTAGCCAAAATTCCCCGTACCTACTCACTCTTCAACAGATCAGACATTCGAGAAAAAATCTCCCCAGAGAATGAATAAAATAATAATAATAATAATAATATATAATACACCTTCAATTTATTTATTTATTACATACATTAATTAATTGTAAAATTCTTTAATCGATACAATTAGTATCAATATCGAATAATAATTGTCAAGTGATAGTTAAGATAGTGAACCTAAGAAGTAACTAAAAATCCCTAGCCAAAATTCCCCGTACCTACTCTTCAATAGATCAGACATCCGAGAAAAAATCTCCCCAGGGAATCTCATCAAGCAAACACTGGAATACCCCTGCCACGAGCCAACCCTAGCCTAATCACCCTCTCCAAGCAGTGAAACTCGTCCTAACGCAACATTCAGCAACAACTACCAAACTTCCTCGTTATCAGCCATCCCCCCGAACATTCTCCTCACGACGTATCGAAGCTCCGCATAAATCTTCCCACCCGAAGAAACTTATCTCCTCTGACGTAACAGCCTCGTGCCTGGAAACTTGGAACGCGGCGCCACGGAATTCCACTGCACGTGGTCATCGTGGAAACAAACACGAAGACTCGTTGCAACCTGGCATAGGGATCCCACAGCAGACATTCGAGGGCCACGGCAGTTCCGCGATAGGAGGGTAACAAGGTTCCTGACGGGATTACGTACCGGTCGCTGAGCAGGGGTGGCGAATCGCGGAAAATATCGATTGAAACTCGGTGTCCACGCACACGACGTTTAACAAGCGCGTTACCCTGGCCCCCTTTTAAAAAGATCGCACTTCTGACTTCAATGGGCCGTGTAATCGGATTAGGATCAGCTCCTGCGCAGCCTCCCGGGCCGATTCCATCTGGCCGGCTCTTATCCGGGACAGAGAGCGCCCTGTGCGTATGTTTGGCCTGCTTATCGGCTCTTCCGCCGCGCGACTCTCCTACGTTTCGCGTGTCCAGGTCACACACGAGTGGGAAACGTCCTTTAAAGTCCGCTCGCTGAGCGAGAATCCGCTTGGAAGGCTTCTCGCTGGTGCGAGCCGCCGGCGTCTCCGGCCTCGTTGGCTCAGAGCCTAAGCGCGACGCGTCAGGGGATGCTCAGCGTTTTGTACTCATGTCGCGGGGAGGGTGAGACGACGTTACGGCACTTGGAAGCAGTTTCGACACGCATCGAAGTTTCAACTTTCCACGGAATCGATGCAGGGAGAACGATTTCGGGGGTAATATGCTGGTTACGCGAGAAGTTGGCTGCGATTTGCTTGAGGTATGGTCAGTGACTCGAATGTGCTTGGATGACGAGGTTTAGAGTAGGATACTTAAGAGATGACAATGGATGGAGATTTAGGACATCTAGGAATGGAGCCAAAGGAATCAGTACGCGTTCATTTGGTCTGAAAATGTTGAGAAACTAGGGGAACTAAGTTTAATAATCAACTTGGGGTGCTTCTAATTAAAACCAAGATTCAAAAAGGGTTAGAACAGAACATTTAAAATACTTAAGATGGTATTGGATAAAGATTTAGGGGGTTTGCAATGTAGTCAAACAAGAAACCAGGAGAGCAAGGGACTAAGTTTGGTATCCAACTTGGGACATTAGAACAATTCTAATCGAAAACGAGGTTCAAAAATGTACATAGTTAATGATATTTGGTAACTGATGGTACAACTAAGTCGGGAGGTTATTGTACATCAAAAAACAAGTCGAAAAGAAGGAATAAAATTTTTTCATTTGTGACTTCGTTCTTGAGGAAACTGTCATTGAAAATTTGTGGGGTGGGCATGAATGTAATCACCTTTGAAAAATAGTAACTCTATTAGTCTGTCATTCAATAAACCTTAATACCAATACAAAAAGTACTAGAATTACGTAAGAACATGAATAAATACAATTTATAGTAAAATTTATATAACCTAAATAAAAGAACACGTGCACCGCGAATTTTCAAAACCGATTTCCTGGAAAACAGAGCCACAAACCAAAAAATATTATTCTTCCTTTTCGACTTATTTTTATACGTAGAATCACACCCTGGTTATTTTTTTCACGAACTATCAAACATTCTGAATTTTTTATATATTTTCGATATATGCAAGTTCGTATATTTTCTGTCACGATTGGAATAGAAGACTATATTAACTTTGCACACAGGACACGAGAGGTCGATGATCAGAAAGCTCCTCTGATCCTCGCTGAGTGTCTCTTGTAGATGTTCTTATCCTTGCCCTCGAGCCAGCCGGGATAGGACTTTGACCTAGGGATTTGGGGCCTCGGTGATGCCAAACTGTCAAAAACAACGTGTCGCCGTTTATGCTAGCCTCGTATCTGCATAACGACACTGTGGAACGGTGGATGGATCGTTGGAGACTCGCGATGAGTTAGGGTAGTGATTGGCTTTATGATGTTTCGGCTATACAGACAACTCTGCAAGTGCCTTGGAATTCGAAGCTGTAGCGTATTTAGACGAGCTATCTGGTACTAAGGGACAAAGTTACTTTCGTGCCGTTGAATATTCTATTTCGTGTACGTCCGCGGAGAATGTACACTTTAGCGATTAAACAGAGTTGTACAATTAACTTAATGACCTACTCGGAACCTGGTCCACGCTGTGCCTGAAATCGATAGCGCTTACTTCGCGAAATAAATTACTCGGATTAACCCACTCATTATCAAAATGTGTTCTACACGGCTCACGTAACTCGTCACGATTTTGTCTGTCTGTTCAAATGTTTCGTAATTCTTCCGAACTTGGACGATAAGATTGAGGTTAGGATACTGTACAGGTTAACTTTTGTAACGGCAACAATTATAGTAATAGCGTGTTGGTATAAAAATATAGTAAACTATATTTGAGGTTATGTTATTAACATATTTCGTGCGAGATTAACAAGTATTCGAATATTAGACGAATATTGAAAGAGGTTAATTTTGGAGGTTAGTTTCAATAACGGTAATAATTATGATAATAGTGTATTGGTGTAAAAATATAGTAAATTATATTTGAGGTTATGTTATTAACACGTTTCGTGCAAAATCGGCAAGTATTCGAATATTAAACGAATATTGAAACAGGTTAATTTTGGAGGTTAGTTCCTATAATGCTCATAATTATAATAATAGTGAATTGATATAAAAATATAGTAAATTATATTTGAGGTTATGTTATTGACGTTTCGTGCAAGGCTAGCAAGTATTCGAATATAAGACTAATATTGACAGAGGATAACAATTTTGAAGGTTATTTCGCTATTGATATAAACACTGATATAAAAATATAGTAAATTATATTTGAGGTTATGTTATTAACATGTTTCGTCCGAAATTCCCAAGTATTCGAATATTAGACGAATATTGGAAGAGGTTAATTTTGGAGGTTAGTTTCTATAATGGTCATAATTATAACAACAGTAAATTGATATAAAAATGTAGTATATTATATTTGAGGTTGTGTTATTGACGTTTCGTGCAAGGCTAGCAAGTATTCGAATATAAGACCAATATTGACAGAGGTTAATAATTTTGGAGGTTATTTCGCTAGAATTCCTGGGTATAGTTCCTCTACGTTGTTTTATTGTATTCATACCAAACATAACCTCAAATATAATTCACCAAATTAACCTCATATTTTACAATATAACATTCTTATTATACTACAAAATGATTAACTGCAATATTCGATAACAACGAATTAATATTGATACATAACGTTGCATAACATAACCTCAAAAATGATATACTCCATTACCATGGTTTATGCAAGAGCAGCAAATCGAATATTTCACGGAATAATATTCGCATTATTCGACAATAACGAATTAGTATTAAAATACATCGTTACGCTAGAAATAACTGTAATACATGAACAATACCAAACAACAACGACAATAACAAAATAACATCGCAATTATCACGAACCAAGCATACACAGCAGGTAGAATTTAAATCTGAAAAAATTTGTATTTCCAAAAAATAATATTCCTAGCACGTGTAATACATATAGATCATTCTTCATCAGCATTCGTGTCGCGAGTTATCCCTCCACCCCCTTTAACTTTCCTTCGGATAACCTGATTAAACACCCCAGTTCCCTGTCTCGTTGCACGCCGAAAAAAAAGAAGGAAAAAATCGCTGGGAAATTTGCAAACCAACCAGACATATGACTAACAAGCAAGGGTTGCCTTTCACACATGCCTAGCTGCGAAAAAAGACTCAGCCTCCGAAGGTTAACCCGGGTACACAATCGATCGGCCGTGGAGCAATGTGTTCACACCGGTGGCCTTCTCTCGCTCACTTTCCATTTCTGCGAGCCTGGTGCGACAGGTGTTACCCCGATTTCTCCCTGTCCACCGTGCGTTTATCCAACGCGAAGCCTTTTCACCCGCGATTCCATCGATCCCCCATTTTCACAGAAATATCACGGACAGTCGTACACCCCCAAAGCCTTGCGACTCGAGGCTCGTTTCACACGGTTTCCTTGCACCGTAGGTTTCGAGGTTAAAATTGGTTTCGAGCTGGGGTTTAATTGGGGTGGAAATTATTACATGAAAATTTTTATGAGATACCGTTCCTCTATTTTCACAGAAATATCACGGACAGTCGTACACCCCAAAGCCTTGCGACTCGAGGCTCGTTTCACACGGTTTCCTTGCACTGTAGGTATGGAGGTTAAAATTGGTTTCGAGCTAGCGTTTAATTGGGGTGGAAATTTTTATCAGATAATGTGGAATTCGAAAGTTCTTTAAATAAATGTATTTTTGATTTCGTTGCATCCGTTGGTTTTTGCTGTTTGAAATTTAATTGTGAACAATTGTTTATTTAATTTTCAGTCAAATTTTTAGTAATAATAAAGTTGGTTTGCTTTATGATTCATGTATTTGTGGTATGTTCAAAAATGAATTATAAGGAATTGGGTCGTTATAATTTTTTATTTTTGAATCACGAATTCGAAATTCGAAATTGCGATAAAAATTTCGTATCTTTAAAAAAAAGGAATATTATATATTTTATCTATGTTGTTCACAGAGTACTATAATGAGATATTTTTTTGATAATTCCTTTAAATTTCGAAACTTTACATTATCAATTTAAACCTGAATTAAGATTGTTGGGAAATTTTCTAACTCTTTACCAAAAGTCTGACAATATCATAGATCATCGAATAAAATAACACTCAGTAATAACACCTAAAACAACCAACGAAAACTCAATAAATTAAGGAACTTCAAAAATAAAAAATTCCAGAATTAAAACTTCTGTAATATGTACCTAGATATAATGTACCTAACTAACGTTAATTAAGATGGTGCAACATACGTAATTACGACCATATTTGAATAAATGTTGGTATTAACTTTGCAGAAAGTAATTTCATGCAAATTCAGAGCATCCGTAAGAATAAAAAGTTGAATGATTCTAGCGTTAGCAAACCCACGGATACTGGATCCGTCAATCAGTGAGTCACGCCTAACGTCTTTCTCAATGGTCCCATGATGTTTTCGCGCTTATCGGAGTCCCGTAACGCCCAAGGAATAAATCTCTGCCTCCCCTCCTCCTACAGGACCGCAGGTTCAGGCCAAACTTCCGACTTCCGGCCGTCGCGAAGTGTTTATGCCCGCGCGTTCTCCGAGCAGAACTCGCGCGAAGGAGCCGGCGGCGGTCGGGTGGGGGCGCCCGGGACAGACAATGGAGCCCTTTCACGGTAAAAAGCAGTTACTGTCTGCGTTTGAAACTTTTCCTCTTAGAAAAATATCACCTTCCTTCGCCTTCTAGCTCTCCGCGGCCGAATAAATGCAGCGAGGCCGCTCACCGCTGCCGATCCCCACCACCGCACCATCCCCACCGCGACACCGTCCCCACTACCACCCTACCCCCACCTACCGTCGCTCTCGCGGCCGAAGAAGCGAAGACTCGGTGCTCTCCAGCGATATTTCGCGTCTCGGAATATCGATTTGTACCGCGTATTATTTCGGTATGCCCAGCGAGACTTCTCGATGAAGACGGTTTTCTCCACGATCCGCTTTATTCGTCGCACGTTTGTCCATCGATCTGCGGGGACTCATTCGCGGTGTTTCGATGAAATTTTCGCCACGCAACGGGGTGGCGATCGCTTGTTAGGATCGCCGGCTCTGGTCCGGGGTGGAATGTCGTGTTAGGGAGAGCGAGGTGGGTGGATATTCGCCACGGGTGGGAGCGGTAGGAGGCGGAGGGTCTTGGAGTGGGGAGCGTGAGCGGAAGAGCAATCGGGAAGGGGTGCTGTAAGTAGGTGTCGATGGAGCGTGCTGTTTCGAGAAGGAACTTTTCTATTTTGGGGCAGCAGGGTTGAGAGGCAGGTAGCGGTGCTTATCGTTAGATACGGAGAGGAAATTTCTGCCAGGCTCGCACGGTTCTTTGATTTCGGCAAGTGTGATTTACATTGCTGTAGGCAAGTTTGAATAACTTGGAGCTTGGTTTTTAATTGGAGATTTTTTTTATGAATTGGTCTTCTTCACCCTTATTGCAGGTAGTAGAGAGAGTACTAGTACTAGGTTTATTAGAGATGTATTGTGTATGTTATTTTTAAAATAATATTCTTTCTTCTTTCCTTCTTCGGTTTAATATAGTTTGGTACATTATAGTGTGCTGCAGTGGAGCATATTAGATAGTATAAGTGGTAATACAGTATATGTATGATAATGTATATTATAGCGTAATATATTTGGGTAAGGCATTAGGATACTTGGTAGAGTACTAGGTCGTATATTAGGGAATATGTTTGGTTATGTCATTTATAGTGCACTAGGTATAGTATACTTGATACTGTCATTTAGTACAGCATAGCGATTCGAAAATTCTGATTTCTTTTTAACTTTTTTAACATTGTAGGGTAAAAATGCCTCTTATATATATATATATTTATATGTCTACTTTAAAAGCTCAGTATGAGTGAACAAATATTTAAAATAAAAATTAAATTTTTGTATTCTTTCTAGAATTACACCAATTCTTATTTATTTACTGCAATCCTATTTATTGAACAATTTCACAATGTGTGTACATTATACATATATGTATTCCATTACAATTATTATAATTCATTTTACTATACATTCTACTATATATTTCCTATTATTTTGAAAATTTGATAATTTTTTTTTAAATTTACAACTAAAATTTATGAATACCAGTGTTATATATAATATTTTTTCTCGTCATTTTTCTGTTGCATTATAAAATCTTTGTTTTTAATTAACATTGAATTATGCTATTGATACTAATTATAGAATTATTATTGTATTAACATTATAGAATTAAATATAGAATATTGATACTATTATAGAATACTGGATCAGTACGCTATCTAAACAACGCAGAACAACAATTAAAGTACACGTGCTGGTGAGAAAATTCGCGATGTCGGGCCGAGCTCGAGACAGGACCGCAAAAGGTGCACCTAAACGGCAGTTTAAGTTTCCTTTGTCTCAGTTTGAAATAATTACACCGTCTTCATCGCCATTTTAAACTTTATCACGATTATCCGGACTAGATTATTCCGGCTCTAGCTGTAAACGAGAAGCACTTCTGCAAATTGTCGTATACAATTCCAGAGTAATTAAGAATTCGTATTTCATTCTCTTAAGTCACTCACTTGTTCACAATCGCACTTCCTCCTAATTACTCTCTTAACTCTATTCCGCCCTTGTGCCTTTCTTTTCTCCTTTCTCCGCTTCGTTTTTTACCTCTTCAACCCCCACCCCCTCTTCCTTTCTTTCGCCAACGTTTACCTTTATAACGCAAACGATTAATATGTCGTGCCCCCCCCCCCCCCCAATAATATTGAGTGAGTTATTACATCATTGGAAGCTTTAAATCGAGAAAATTAATATTAATCGAATCCTTCGGAGAAATATTTTCCCTATATTTTACAATTATTAGGAATAATATTGGAAGCTTTAAATTGGTAAAATAGATGGAGCTGGTCGAAGAAATAGAATTTTTGCTGGACTTCATAAATGTAATTTACGGAAATAGATCGAGAGTATTTCGGTACGTTTCATATTCGATTATTCGACGATATTATAAAAAGTCATAATAGTCCCCGAAAGGTATTTTTATTATATCTTGTTGCTCTCTACAATGATATTAAATTTTGGGCGATATTATTAAAATTATTCGAATAATTAAAAGTTTTTAATCAAGCAAATATGTCGTTGTTGATTCTGTATAAAATTTCGCAATTTTTCGGGGTACTTTTTCGTTTAAGAGAGCTTCGACTGGTTTTTAATTCGAAATTGCTGAAATGAATCATTTCTCCATATTCTAACACTTCGTCACGTAATGTCCCACTTTATGTCGCAGCAACGACAAAATATAATCTTTTCCGATGCAGTAGGGTGGCCGCCACCCCTCGTGACCCCGTCCGTTTAACGCGCCATACATGATTGATTGTAGCGGGCAAATTGATTGCTCATTGGCAGTAGATTACATTGATTTTCACAATTTCGTAACAAATTGATCTAACGTTGACGCGGCTGAATGAAAATTTAATTAGATAAAGTGACACCGACTCCCTCCTCTTTGTTACATAACGAACCCTGAACCCGGTTATCTGAGATTTAATTTCATATAACGTCGAACGAAATTCAATTTTAAAGCAACAGTTTCCGCCGCATTTTCTCTTCCCATACATCGTCCACTGATTAAATATTTTAATATCTGTCCGCCGTGATTGATAAGAAACAATAGAAAAGCATATTAAAAATAAAAATGCGAAAGATAATTCATAAAAATCCATTTCACTTATTACAGGATATAAAATATATTATAAAATCCTCTTCAAAAGAAGACCTGCATTTAAAAAATTTATCCGACGTGAGAAAGGAAACCTGCAGATTTTTAATTCTGCACCGATAATAGAATGGGAAACAGATTACTGAATTATTGTGCACTGTTCAGAACAGAGATATGTATATTTAGTATCTCTAAAAAAATATTTAGGTTAAATCGGCGCTTCTAAACGCGTTATTTAAGAAATTAAAACCGTTATCGAGTATTTATCAAAATAACCCATCAACTGACAGCGCTACGAAGGACCTACATTTAAATAATTCTGTACCGATAGTAAAATATAAAACAGATTACTAAATCATCGCTTCTTCCAACCTAACACATCTGCCTGAAAAATACGCTTGAAAAATATACCTGACACGAAAAAACAAATCAGCTTGAAATCTGTTATTTAATCTACCAAAAGGCGACAGTGTTCCTTTCTCAAAACAATCTAACCCTTAATTCCACTGTATGTCTCTTCAACTTTCTCACATCACAGCGCCATCTGCCCCTAATAAACCAATCTCCACCTATCACGAAACCGCGAGAACCTCAAACAAACAACCTCACTCCGCCAAACGGACTGTCTCCCCACCACTTTCCTTCCTCCCCCACTCCCCGCATTCAACCTTCACGTGGGTTGCCGCGTTTTCGCCGATACTCGCAGCGGCTAGTCCCACCGGTACCTATTCGCGTCCCCACGGGACCGCATTCGTGCAGATTGAAACGGATTCGTTGTTAGCATCTAAGTAGCTTCTCAATCCCGGCCCGGCCAGGATACGCTCGTATCCCAGGCTCTCGGCTCTGCAACGCGATTTTCGCAGGCACGCACCGGCAACGGGAGCGACAAGGACAGCGCGATGCTTTTTCCTCGCGTCGCGCCTGCGCGCTGTATCGTCTATCGGTCTCCGTTCCGTCGTATCTTTTTCCCCCCACTCCCGCCACGCGTTCGATCGCCCCTTTCTCTCGTATCACCGGCGTCGCGACTGCAGCTGTCCTTGTTCCAGCTACGCGAAACCCTTTTGAACGCTGGCGCCCGCCTGGCTGCCTGCCTTCCAGGCGCCAGCAGACCTGGTCCAATACTCGCGCACGGGGACACGGAGGACGCGGAACGCCGGTGTTCATCATTCATTTTCTAACTCGCCCACGACCTTCCTTTCCGTCTTTCCTTCACTTTTTCCACGGCCTTCTCTACCCACGATTTTTTCCCGCCATGCAAACGACCATTCTCCTTCGACCAGTCTAGAATATCGAGTCTTCCAGGATATACAATCGTCGAAGACAGACGTGTCCTTGGAAATTTTTCGAAAGTCCGAGCAGTGGCTCGTTGCACCGGATTACGGACCAGGTCTCTATGAAGTTTTAATTAAATTTGCGCAGCAGTTGTCGCTCGCCTGACCGTTTTTGTCCGCCCACGAAAGAAGTAACTCCGGCGTTGCGTCTTGTTGCTCCCGCGGCTGCTATCCGTGAGAAAGACGGTCCGGCGCAATAATGGAGGAATTTTTTAATTTCGTAGATTGCTTTGTCCGCCGTGTAAAACACTTCGAGCCGCGCGCGCGATGAAATTTTCTATCGCGTCTTAATTAAACCTCGTGTGACCCTCTTGTCCCGGCTCTTGCTTTCTTCCGAGGAGAGTATAACGAGAATGAGTATGATGGAAACGTTGGTCCCATTGCTATCATTGTTTTCACCTACGTCGAATTATCTCGTCGAAGTAAACACGTTTCATGAAAATTTTTCCGAGCTTCGATCCGGATCAGGTTAGAGTTAGAGTTAGGATTAGGTTAGGTTAGGTTGTGTAGTATGAAAGGAGAGACGTTTAGCACTGCCCTAGACAAGGATGGAAACACATATAAATGGTAAGGCACTGTCGCCCTTTGGTGACACTTAACACATTTTTTAGGTGGAGTCCTGGCCTATTGGCGAGAGTCAAGAATTCTTTGGAGTCGTGGCTTAACAACGACAGCTGAGAATTCCTATGGTGTAGGACGTGGGTTCGATTCCCGTGCGAAATTGGTATTTTTTCGCGAAGTCCAGGGCGCTCCACTGTTGCGGTAGGGTGGCCATCGTGGGGGTTTTAGTGGGTTAAAATCCCACATAACCTCACCTTCTCCCCTATGGGACACGAGGTATCCATCGAAGATTTCTCCCACGTAAAAAAAAAAAAAAAAAAAAGTTAGGTTAGGTTAGGTTCGAGATTCGTGAATGGATTCGCAAAGCGTTCGTGGAATTTGTCTGAAGAGTTCGCGCTAGCTACAGGGTCTTTTTTCATCCGATTCTCAGCCAGCCTGCTTCGAGATTGATCTCGGAGATGATTTATCTCGCGCTCTCGACCATCTGCTTCGCAGCGTCGTTCCCTCGGCCTGTCCACGTTGTTTCCGTTCCGGCCTGGTGTTTCTTTTCTCTATGAAAATAGGATTTTTACCTCGGGCTTGGCTTCCCGTTTATTCTTTCTCGAGATCGGTGTAGGTAAAGAGGCAGGTTGTATATTGGATCTATTTCTATTTTATTGGGGTCACCGTTTCTCTCCTGTGAGCAGGGCGATTTGATAATACAAGTACACGATTTTGTAGTAGTTTATACCGGTATGAATGTAAATTTTACTGAGAGAGGAAGAAAAAGGAAATTGTTAAACTAATTTATTGGAATGATAGATGATACGTTGATTGATCTTTGGCTGCACTTATGTGCATGTTCACTCTGTTCCATACAGTTATATCATCTTATATCACATATGACATACTGTGTTGACAATTTAAATTTATAAACTAATCGATACTTAATATGATAATTTGTCATTCTTCTATGCAGAGATTCATGTTCTCACTAATGACACATTTAATAAAAATAATTTAATAATGGGGGAGGGCGAAAGAGGGTAGAATCAGATTAAAATTGTATTAATGTTTTTACTGGAAAATTTATTGGGGTAGGTTATGGGCTAATTTATAAATTTGCGAAATATTTTATTAAATATCATTGATTCCTTCGAAACAACCCCTACACTTCGAAGTATTTTATGGTGCTGCTTTCTAGCTTCAAAAATTTTGCAGTGCTCACGAATTTCAGAAATTTCAAAATTAGCAGCCTCATTAAATCTTCCAGAAAATCATTTATACGATTTTAATACGATTTTACCTTGTTTCGGGAACTTTGCAAAATTTTTGAAGCTCAAAACTAGGACTATAAAATATTTCAATGTGTAGGGGTTGTTTTGTAAGGATCAATGATATTTATTAAAATATTCTGTGACCCTCCACTTTATTTATTCGATACCTGTATTTAATTTTATTTACAAAATTTTAGAAGCAGAAAATTGGGACTAGAAATATTTTGGAAATATAGGAGCTATTTTATAAAGATTAATGATATTTATCAAAATATTCTGTGGCCCTCCACTTTATTTATTTAGTACCTGTACTTAATTTTATTTACAAAATTTTAGGAGCGGAAAATTGGGACTAGAAAAATTTTGGAAGTTCTTAGAAGAAGAATTTTGTAAATTTTGGAATTGGGGGTTGTTTTGCGAATATCAATGATATCTACTATAATATTCTGTGACCCATTACTTCGCTTATTCGATACCTATATTTAATTTTATTTGTCCTTCTTCGCTATACCATCAAATATCCCAAAATCCCATACCATATATGATATTCCATCAAATACCCCAAACTCGAGAAAATGGTTTAGACAATTTTAAACCGTATTTGAAATTACTTACTTATACTAATTGCTATAATATCAAACTTCCTTTTCTCGTCTCCCATAATGTAAGATGTACCATAAAGTCGTTCAGAGAATTTCCTGACAATGTCCTTAAATTTTTGTCAGAACGTGTGATCCTTTTGAGCAATTTTTTACCTCTTCTGCGAGAGTTTCACAGAGACTCCGTCTGTAATTTAGAAGAGTCGAGAATGGGAACTCCGCGAGCCATAAATTTTATGCTCTTTAACTTCTGACAAGATTTTCTATTGCCTGATGCGCCAGCTTTTGATTCTCTGTACTTACCGGTACTAAAATCTATTTCACTTCCTCAGTAAACACCAGCTACACGTGTTCAATTTTACACACCGTCTCATCTAAATTTCCATACGTTCGAATCGCCAAAAAATTCCAATATCCGAAACTTGGAAATCTCTTAAGCTTCCAGAGGCACTCGGAGACCCGAAATTATTCGGCAATTTTCATTTCGAATTCTCCACTGATTCGATTTCAAGCATTGCCACGTAAAATATTAAAGCTAATTCGAGGATATCCGACGATTAATTCATTTCCTACTGTTCCCTCGATTAATCAAATTTCGCAGATATTATAGCATATAACAGCATCTGCACCTCCCACGAATACCAGGAAGTAACGCTGCTTTCACGGTGGAAGACTTGTATACCGTTTTTGGAGACAATCACCTGACCTGGTTCTCTCTGATTACCATCTAGTTTCATTCCTACGGCACTGGCTAGATGAAAAATATAAAAAACCGAGCGCCTAATTTCAATTCAGCAGCGAACTGCACCGATCCGAGATGGGTCGATAAATCGCCGTGAAAATGGAACCATTACACGCAGTGAACCACGTGACGTTGCCATTTTCAATTATTTAATCCAATTTTTCCTGGAGTAACAGTGGAAAAATATTGATATATATATTAATAAAAATATATATACATTTACTGACAAAAATTAAGAAGCAATGTAATCATTTGGAAATTTTATATTCTCTATTTCCTAATTTATTTCTACGTCTGCCAGTCATGGCAGATTTAATGTCAACTGCACCCATCCCAAAATATACTTAAGTATATACTTAAAAATACAAACTATACTTAAATATACTTAAAATATACAAAATAAACTCCTCAAAGATACCGACACATATGTGCACGTTTAACTTTGTAAAATTACAATTACTCCAGGTGAAAATAAAATTACAATGAAATGATAATAAAAAATTACAAGAAAGAAAATAAAGAATTAAATTAAAATAAATAGTTGGTGAACTATTTGTGGATAGAAATGGGAAGCAATTTCTTGTACGTTTTTTAACAGTTAACAAATTCATATATTTATATAATAATGTTCAAATTTTGACATCAATTCGCTATATAATATATTAGGATGGTGAGCAATGAAGGATACTAACAATGTATTAAGTGTTGTAGCGAGGGGAATAGGTGTGCGGTCTTATTTGTAAGGGAGTGCATGGGCACGTTTCAAATATTATATATAATATATAAAAATAAGAGAGGAAAATCCCATTGAATTGTTATAGCCATTACAATTCAATAAAATTTGATTGAAAAATTCAATTATATTGACATTTTCGACTAATATCGTGGTGAGCTAATTTTTTAACATAAATAAGAGAGGAAAATTCAATTATATTGACATTTTCGACTAATATCGTTACTTCAATACCGTAATTACAGTGTCACGAAAGAATAAAAATATATTTCTAATAATATTCTAAAAATTTATACATTGAAACAGAAGGTTACGATAAATGATACTATAATAAATAATAATATGTTACAATAAATTATATTATTAATAAATTAAATAGATTAAATATATTACATTTAATAGTTTTAGTCATTATTAGACGTCACTTATAAATTTGTCTAATTATCCGTTATCCGATAATTACGCTTTTTAAAGACACCAGTAGTAGCAAAAGGGTTAACTTGAAAAGAATTTTAAGTTAATTAGTGGGCATTGTGGCCTAATGGCACTTGATAAATATTCGAAATAAATCTGTAATTAAGACAATAATAAAACTCTAATTATAAATATCTCGAAAATTATTGACTAGTTGCCCTTATAATGATAAATTTTCTTAAATTTATTTATTGGATGACTAAATCTATAATCCAAAGAATTTGCACTCTCCTTGTTAGTCTACTTCATGACATGCTTCTTCGTATCTCATCATTGGAGCTGTCATTATGCTTGTCATTAAAGTGTCCTGTGACGTCCTTTAACATTTATAAACTTATTCCACCATTACTGAAAACGATTACTATTGACTAGTTGCCCTTATAATGATATATTTTCTTGGCCTGAATGACTAAATCTACAAAGCTACAAAATTTTAACTAAATTTATGATCCAAAGAATTTGCACTCTCCTTGCTAGTTTTCAGATTCGGTGGTGCACAGTTTGGTCTCTCTTAAATATCGCAGGCTATTTTCCACGTGCTTCTGAAATGTCAGAGTCGTATTTGCAGGAAGTTTATATTCGCGACTTCGTATTTGGTATCTCCTTCTTCCACGTTCATAGAGTAAGTGGTTTATTGACAGTGGTTTGCTCGCAGTAGTCGCGAATCGGTGGTGCCGAATTTTTTGGCGAGTATTTCTGGATGATTTTCAAATGTTTAGGTTGAATTTTCAAAAAATTGAATGGAGAATTTTAAATGGAAAATTTAAAAATGGTTATTTATGGTATATATGCAAGCAAACGAAATGAAACCTAAACATTTGACCTTCGCTCTACGCAAGCAAACTTGTCCTCCAGTTATGATGAACAACATTATAATACCCCTCAGTTAAATACCTTGCAATGATCCAGGACAGGAGAATGACATGGAAAAGGCACATTCAAACCAAATGTAAGCATTTGAGGCTTAAAACTGAAAAACTGTATGAGCTGATCGGTAATCGCTCTAAACTAAAGATGGAGAAGAAGCTATTATTATACAAGATCATCCTCAAGCTTATCTGGACTTATGTTAATGAAAATAATCGTCAAAGATTGCAGAAGCACGTCTAAGTTACTATTCCTCTAACTATGTAAATTGCCAGTTTCCTTGACGAAATGAATGCCTAACGAGAACCTTGAAACTGATTCCCCTGTGATTGGTCACGTGTCACTCTATCACCTAGCCTAAATTCTTTTCAGCTATGGGGCACTGCCAGCAACTCCGATATTGAGATTATAAAGGGAGTCCAATCTAAAACGCTACGCGACATATGTAACGCCTCATGGTACGTTACAAACAACGTATTGTAATACATCAATACTTGGTCATGCCTTTAGTAAAATGCGAGATCACCCAATTTAGCGAACGCCACATAAATCAGTTAACGTATCTGAAAAATCAATTAGCTAGAAAGTTGTCAAACCCAAATAAATCTCCATTCTAAATCCTAATAACTCAAACTCCATCATTGTACTGTACACACTGTGAGTAATCAGTTGATGCAACGATTTACGTACTTGCTTTTCATGTGCCGCATAACGCTATCGTTTTTACTTGTAATTCTAATTTCCCAGGAATTCATTGTAAAACTCGTGAAGTCAATAAAGAAAAATTCTTTCTGTAGAATTTTATGGATCGACTGGAGACGTAATTTCTTGAGTGATTTAACAGTTTTAGTCGCACGACGAAGCTAGACCGACGATTACGGTAGACAGGGTTGAACAGCGAATTCGGAAGCACTCGAGAGTGGAGAACTGCGCATCGGTTGTCTCTCATAAATTTACTTATCCCGTCCTATTCATTTTTGTTTATTCCGCTCGCCAGTTGTTCCTTCTCCGTCTTTTTCCCGTCCATCGAGGAAGATTTAAGTGTTTAATAACGGCCGCCCTCGCAGGGAGAAGATACAAGCATCTCGAGCATCATTCAGCGTTTGCGTCTTCCAGGTCTTTTTATCCGCCCCCTTGCCCCCGTGCACCCCTTGTCCCGCAGTCGGCTCAGCGTCTTCGTAAATCGACGAACTTCCTGAGAGGACGTTTATTAATCGTGGCTGTCGGTGCAACGCGCCGCGATGGGAAATGAAACGGAATGAAATGAAAAGGAACGAAACAATGGCCAACAGGGAGTATCGTGGAAGAAACGAGCTATAAAGCCGTACTCCCTTTTTCCCTCGACGCTTCTGTCGCCGGTTCTACGAGCGGAATGGACGTACTCGAGAGAGGACCAACACGTGTGACACCACTTTTGACCTTGCTTCGACAAATCGGGATTGCGCTTTGATAAGAACCTCCGGGGGTCCCAGTGAAAAATTCGACAATCGTGTACACGCGAAGCGAGACATTTTTCCAGCATGTGGTTACGGGGAGGAAATTTCTGGTGCATCCTGTGATTAATATTATGATTCAGAAGAGCGATATTTCCGAAGGATATGCGAAGGAATAATTATTTGTTACACGAAGCTTCGTTGCTGAACGAAGAAAATTGAGAAATAAATTAACCTCGATGGGGAGGAATTTTTTTTAAATTAATTGTTAGGTACGATATATACAGGGTGTCCCAGAAAATGTATACACACTTTAACCCTTTACACTCGAGAGGTGAGCTTCAGTCACCATTTCATAAAACTTGGAAGATCGATATTAATTAATATATCAAATTTTTTTAGTAGTTTTTTAGTAGAGAATCTTTGAATTTCTACTCTTCTTTAGCCAAAAAATCGTCGAGTGCAAATGGTTAATACCTTATTCTTCCTAATTTATTTTTTTTTTTTTAGTCACAACCCATTTAAAGTAATGACTGATTTTGGACTAGACTTTGAGAAACGTAATATAAAGATAAGTCTTTTGCATAAACGTAATAATAATAAACGTAAGAAGAAAATAAAGACTGTTTTTATAATCACGTAAAGTGTGTTTACATTTTTTTGGGACACCCTGTATATGCCTATACCTATTATACCTAACAATTAACTGCAAAGTTTCAACTAAATCAATGACCCGAAGGACTTGTACTCTTCTTGATAGAGTAATAATAAATTTTAATAGTTAAATGTACATATATGTGCCAGTATTCTTGAGGAGGTTAAGTACGTTTTGGGGTGGGTGCATTTGACATTAAATCGGCCATGGTAGACGTAGAAATAAACGAAGAAAAATATAAAAGACAAAAATAGGGCAGGAGGGAAATAGAAAAAAGAGTGCAATTTTTATTTCGCAAAGTTCCTTATTTATTTACATTATTCCAATTTCCATAAAGTACTGACAGTCAACGTGTCATCAAATTTTACTCAAAAATTTTACACTCGGTATTATCTTTTTGATCACTAGCATGGTCACCAAAAAAGAGTGCAATTTTCATTTCCCAAAGTTCCTTATTTAATTACACTGTTCCAATTTCCATAAAGCACTGATAGTCAAAGTGTCACCAAATTTTATTTAAAAATTTCAAACTCGGTATTACCTCTTTGATCACTAGCATGGTCACCAAAAAAGAGTGCAATTTTCATTTCCCAAAGTTCCTTATTTAATTACACTGTTCCAATTTCCATAAAGCACCGATTGTCATCGTGTCACCAAATTTTACTCAAAAATTTCGCACTCGGTGTTATCTCTTTGATCTCTAATTAGTGTGGTCACCAAAAGATAGTGCAATTTTCATTTCGCAAAGTTCTTTATTTATTACTATTATTCATTTTCGTCGTTCCAATGTCCATAAAGCTCTGACTCTCATCGTGTCACCAAATTTTACTCAAAAATTTCGCACTTGGTAATACCTCTCTGACCACTTAACATCAAAATTCTTTTTCCAATAAATTTACCATTGTCTCCCTCCATTTCTTCATCCACCTAACCCAAACCTGCAAAAATTTCGCATCCGGTATTACCTCTTTGATCACTTAACGTTGCAATTCTTCCTGCAATAAATTTACCATTATCTTGCTTCGTTTCCTCATCCACTTAACCGAAACCTGCAAAAATTTCGCATTCAGTACCATCTCTTTGATCACTCGACATCAGAATTCTTCTTTCAATAAATTTCTCATCGCCTTCCTCCATTCCTTCACTCAGCTGTCCTCCCAACAACCATTGTATCTTCATTCGTCATTTAAAACCCACCAAACACTAAAAGCCAATTTTCTTCCCGAAACGAAAGAAAGCATATAAAAAGAATTCATTGCACGTGTCGAACTGGCAACCGATTTTCCCATCAGTCAGCAACCACCCTCTACAAGAACAGCGAGGTTAACGTCTTCCCATGGATCCTCCGACAGTTTGGAAACTCAACGAGCCTCGAGTGGAGGCTTTTAATTAAGAGAACGTTCTGTCCGTGATCTGTTTGGCAGCCATGACGAACGAACCCGGTCAGCGTTCGCTACGAAAACAAATAGACCTCGCTTGTATCTTTCGAGCGAGGCGAGGCTGCTGCTCGCGTGAAAAGCCCGCAAGAAAATTCCTGTCTGAACGTAATTCATTTGCCCCGGTAAACAGGCCCAATGACAAACGACAAACACGTAGAACGTCCTCTTTTCTCTTCTTCCTCGCGGGCCAGCGGTCGCCGCGGAGCGTTTTCCATGCAGGACCGTGAACCTCCAAGGGGTCGCTGGGTTTATTTGAACAGCGATCCTCTGCTGAGAAAGGGGAGTTCAACGTGTGTGTGTGTGTCTCTCTCTCTAAATAAAAGTCTCCTCTGTCTCCTCTCAGCTTTTCCACGCCAGTCGGTAGGTCAACCGATCGTTGGCGAACGATTCATCAGGGAAGGCCGGGAAATCTGCACAGCCTGACGTCTGCGCGAATCAGACTCCATCTCTGGCGAATGGCGCTGCCTCGTCATGCGAACGGCTCTATGTACACGTAGCATTATCGCGCGTTTCATTACCGCGGAACCAGCGTTGACAGCGATATTTGCACGGCTTTGAAACGTACACCTGCGCCATTAATCTTCCCCGGGATCCTCGAGAATCGTCGTCGACTGCTGAAAGTGAACCGAAAGCTCCGATGTCGGGCCATAAAACGCCCGGTGTACCCCTCTGACGGCCGGCACAACGCAGAGGTGTATCCCCGTACGTGATAAAGCACTGAAAGCCGACCCCGGTCCACCACCCCGCGAAGATCGTTTAAATTACTAATTCTTTGGTTACCGCCGGGTGATAACACCGTTAATTGCCATCGAAGTGCAGGGGAATGGACGGCCGTTGCCTGCGTAACCGTCACGTCCTCTCAGCCAGCCACGTTGGAAATGTAAACCCGTTATCTCCGGCTCTTCTTGTTTGCTTGATAATACGCGACACGAATTTGATTAAACGAGCAACGTATTTTCCACGGCCCGCCGCACGCCGGCTCCCATGTTTCCGGAAAAGTCGTTGAATTGTGAAATTAACGACGCCGCCGCGTGCCACGTGGCCTGTAACAATATAATTTTGCAGTAATTAGCGCGGCAGATTGCAAAGCGAAGTCGAAGAAATCCTGGGTCACCAGTGACACGGGGAATATAACAGAAGCGATAAAAAGAACCCATTTTTCTCTTATTATTGGTTTCATCTATAGTACAACATTCGTAGAATATATTTCCAAATTTTCAATTTCAATGATGCTCGAAATATTAACCCTTTGCACTCGAGAGGTGCCTCTCAGTCACCATTTAATCAGATTCTAAAGATCGTTGTTGATTAATATGTCGAATTTAAAATTGCCCAACGACGTGTGGAATATTTAGGTAAAATAATTCTACGTCTTCCAATTAATTTGCATTTCTTATATACTGTTTTGAAAATATCGTCGACATTATGGCTGAAAGTCTTCGAATTACTATTTTTCTGTAACGAAAAAGTCGTCGAGTGCAAAGGGTTAATCGCCCTTGCACTCATTTTCTCGAATTTTTCGTTACAGGAAAATAGTAATTCGAAAACTCTCTGCCATAAAGTCGAGGATATTTGTAAAACGGTAATTAAGAAATCGTATGTAAATTAAGATGGAGAATTATTTTACTTCGATATTCCACGCATCGTTGGATAATTGTGAATTTCGTATATTAATTAACATTCATCTTTGGAATTTGATTAAATGGCGACTGAGAGGCGCCTCTCGAGTACAAAGGGTTAAGGGGCACATAGCACGTTCATTGCGTGCAACTATGCGAGCGTTTTTCTCGAACCACTTTCTTCATATTGGCGCGAAAGATATCTTAAAAACTAGGTTACCATTTCACTTCAAATTTTGCATACATATACTGTGATAAGTGTATTAAAAGATGAATCGAAAAATAGAATAAAATAGATAATTTAAACTACTTTTTTATAAATAAATAAACTAAAGTTTTTGCAGAAACATTGATTTCTTCTTTAAAGTAGCTTGGTTTTAACAAATTTCAACTCTTTCGGATTTTTAGAGGTTTGTTGACTAACTACGTTTATGAAGAGGAAGAAAATTGTTTGTATTTCTGTTTTGGTTAAATAGGGGAGGAACTGCAGTAAATAAACTATATTAATGTTTGAACAGATATAACTTTGTGAGCATTTGTGGGATCAATATGGACAGCCTGTAAGATTTAATTTCTATTTAGATATTTTTATAGAAGGAAACAAAGACAGTTCTTTACTTGGAATATTGGAAAAATTTAAATGCTGTAGCTTCATTAAAAAATTGTAGAAAATTGAACTACTAAAGTGGTCAGTTTAAATAATCTCCATGAAACTTAATGGATGATTTTTTATTTTTAAATAATTATATTATGAACGAAGAGTATATTACCAACGTGATAGTCAATGAAAAAATATAATATGGTGGAATTTACACACACCAGTTACGAATAAACAGAAGTAAAATGCTATTAGATTTTCGCAATTATAATAAATAATTAATATCAATGTCAATATCAGAAATCAATCATCAACTTCTATGGGATTTCTGGAGACTCGAATAATTCGATTCATAGTGATTTGGACCTCGAAGAAAAATGATTACGAAAATTACCAGCATTTGAATTTTTACAATCTTTTAAACGAAATTTGTTTTTTATTTCTTATTATAAAAACTTCTAAGTAGAAATTAAATTTGGAAGTATGAAAGTGCAGATTTTGTCCTTTATATTGGCCCCATAAATGTTATTGTACGATTTTTTCTCGCAAAGTTAGTGCTATTCAAATATTAACGTGGTATAGATTCAGTTTTGTTTTTCACCTTATGCATTTTTCCACAAATTCGAATAAATTTCGGAATTTTGGATATTTGCATTTCTGCTGCGAAAATAAGTTGTTGCAGAAAGAAAAACGAGTAATGGAGAGGGTTAAAAGACAATTATTCAGGACAATTTTGAAGATAAACAAGTCACGACATACTGCAATTCATAAAAGAAACGAAACTATTATCAAAAAATACTATAGTTACTTCTAGGACGCAGCCACTATAATGTCCCTAACAAAAAAATTTCTTTTCATTTACATAATTAATTAACGCAAGATATAACAAAATTGGCTATGAAATTATATTTCCAGGTTGCGATAAATATTCATAAATAATAAAAATTAGTTTTACTTTGACAGAATTTGAAAGAATTTATTGTAAGATTCGTTTTGGTTAGGCAATTTTTACTCTATAACCCCTTCAAGGCTTAGATAGTATTTTTTTAAACACCCCGTATATAGAGAGAAATTTGATATACACGTAATCGAGTTTTACTGTTAAATATACAACTTTCCTTTGCACTGGGTAACTCTCTTTATAGTTAATCTGCATGTACAATTGGTTCATTAATTTGCAACGATTCATAGAGAGTTTAATTAGTGGAGGTTTGCTTAGCCAGCGCTGAAGCATCGATTAAAAATGCCGCCATTAGCATAGTTCTGAATACTATAGGCGCACGATATTCTTTAATGCAAGAAACATCCAATGTCCCGAAAAAGTCGGAAACATTCTGCGTTGAATATTCAACGGCCAAAAAGAAGAATTGTGCGCAAGGACGTCGCATTCTCGTAGAAGCGTATAAAAATGCAAGGATGCGCGTAAAAGAAAGGAAAAAGAACGGTAGAAAAAACATCCGAGAGGAAGAATCGGTTGATCTCGCGGTTCTCCGCGAGATCGTGGCTTTCCCACTCGCTGCTTCGCGTTCGTACCTGCGTGCCGAGTAGCGCACCGGTGGCAGCCGAACATGGCCGAGCTCGACCGAAGGCCGAGCCGAGCGCGTACGAGCTGCTCCCCGCCACAGTCCGAAATCGGCTAGCGTGACGATACGACGTGCGGCAACAGTCGTTTAATGGTAATAGACCCGATGCCTTGTATCGTTTAGTTCTCGATATCGGTACGTCGACTTGAATCGAGCAGTCCCGTGGCTAACCGAGTGTTAGTGTCAGTGCCGAGAAAGAGAGATTTTGTGGAAAAAGAAACAATTTAGAGAAATCTTCGGCGTCCAGTGTAAGAAGAGGAATCCCTGTGTCACGATGGCAGCCCACGAGCATCATCGGGCTGCTGCTGCTGCTGCTACTGTTGCTGTCTTCGCATTGTTGCCGCTTATAGGTGAGTGTTTGACAAATCATAATAAAATCCAACGCGAAACGCGAGCTCGCCACCAGACACGTGCACGTTCCCACGAAGTTTTTGCGCTTTCGCCGAGAGACCAAAGTCACCGCGGTATTCCGGCTGGCACGCGATCGCTCAGCAGGTGGTTAACCAATGCGCAGTGCCGTGGAATTCCAGCGAAATGTCTGACGCGATACCGAATGTCGGAATTCGATTGCATCGAATCCGCCGAAACTGTGTGCCGGTCTCGGCGACGGCCATTCTTCGCTGTTCTTTTACCGGCATCGACGAAGCGCGGCAACTTCGTGCAAATTCAAATATCCCGAGCGTCCCGTTACCGTAACCGAATTCGTGCAAACGTGTAACCGTCATCGGTGCAGCAGCGCTGTTCGTGGGCGCGTTTTTTACTAGTTACGCGCTACGTGTCTGGCATGGCAAGCGACGTTTTCGGTTGCACCTGTGACGCTCATAAGTGGCCACAGATGCCCTGTTCGTTAATCAGAGAGGAAGTTCATCAACTCGGCGTTAACGAGCATGTCAAAATACGAAGTGTGATATCGTGATTGGAAGATAGTGTATTTCTCGTAATCTATCGACCGATGAGTCACGACGTTCGACGCGTAATGGAATGTACTGCAGGAAAAATATTTAATTCATTATCTCTCGCACATACTACCATCTACGAAGATATAGTCATATTTCTTCGATTTCTTTTGCAACCGCGTTTCCACATATTTTTCATCAGCAGTAGATATTCCGATTCTAGTACTGCTTTCGATACATTCCACCGATCTACACAACGGCTGAATTTCAAATCGCGCTAGGAATGCAAATACCAATTAGCGAGGTTCTCGACCCTCTAGCGAGGTTAGGTTCGTGCTTCAGGTATAATCTCGATAGCGTGGACGCGTACGTATATTAAAAACGAAAGAGACGTCTTGCAAGCCCGGGCCTAAGCAAAGAGGCCGACACCTGAGCAAACGATCGTCTTGCACCTGTACGGGCACCTAGGCCATAGAGGAGAGGTGCACCTTGCGCAGAGTCGGCTTTCCGCTAACAATAACCTGACCTCCGAGGGACCGTCTGGGCCCTCCGGTCGCGTCCAAGGGAATCAGGGAAACGTTACCTGAAAGTCAGGCTCTGTTGCGTCGCTTTTGTGTTGTTCGAGCACTTTCCGTGAAATTACAGTGACGGCCTCGGCGGTGCAATTCTCGAATGTATACCTGTCCGAATGGCTGGTGCAAATTGCCGTCGGTGAGGAAGGCCGTGTGGTGGCCGTTCGTGGCTCTTTCTCCCTTTCGTTTTCGATCGTCCATTTATGATCCAGCTCGGCGAGAGTCCTCCTTCGGACGTATCTACGCGTCCCTGTGCCCCGTTCTTTCCCGTTCGTCTTCGTCTCGTCGCCTTCTCTCTCCGTCCTTGTCTATCGACCGCTCGCGCTGCCTTCAGTCCGGTTTCGTCGAGTCGCCTCGGAATCGCGCTGTTTTTTTCCCTCCTCTTCTTTTTCTCCCGTTGTCCCTTCGCTTCTACAAGCGTGCCTCCGCTCGCGCACCGGTTGTAATTTATAAATGGCCATCGCGCTGCGTGCGCGAGAGAGACAGACGAACGGTACCGTTTCGGTAGACCGTTTCACTTTCGAAGCGGTTCGCAGCAACACGGTTATAGGTGCACGGACGTGAACGGGCCATGTTTCGTGCGTCGTAGGTTCCAAGAAAGGCGTTAGCCCGCGAGTTGTTTCCCCTGAAATTTATTTGTCATTGTTCAGACCCGGCTATGACTTACACGCCACGGGAATACGCATCTGCATTCTTTTCACGGGCCCTCCGGCCTGTGGTAGGCACAAAGAGGATCGGTTCCAGGGAGAAAGTGTCGCAACGACAATGCTACGCGTCCGAGCGTGAATAGAGAGAGGAATAACGCGCGTACAGGGCGTTCCAGCCCGAGCGGAGGAGAAAATTTTGACGGATTGCTTCTTGTAGCGTTCCGTGCAGTAAAAAGTGTCGCACCTCGGCGCATGCGTAGGCGCGGTCGTTTGAAACTTTACGGCAGCCGGTAATAAAGTCACTAGCTTTATCACTGCTTTTATTGTGATAAATATTCAAGCAGTCTTCGTGCTTGAAATACGTGAGGAGCAGTAAACGTGAAATATTGCGTTGCTCCTATGAATCTTATTGGACGTATTAATACCAGGTTGATCGGTAAATTTTGCTCATTTCTTCTTGAAAGGAATATCCACTCTTTTCGCTTGACGTTTGGATTAGTATTCAAAATGTTGACTTGTCCTTTGGTATTAGAGCCTAGAAAATGAATTTCTTCCAGCTATGGGGTCGTTTATTTATTCTGTACATTAGCTTCTCCCGATGAATTTTTCAATATTTCTTCGATAAATTTCTTTCGTGTCAAAAATGTCCTATGGGTCCAGTAAATGGTAATTCCGCATCTCAATTTTTCATATTATTTTATACTACTATATATTATACAATATTATTATTGCACCGTGCAATTAAAAATTATTTTGACATCTTTAATCTAAGCCCACCATTGAATATTACCCTTGATGTTTTTCACTTCGATATTTGTGCTAAGAGTAATTAAAATTTCAAACCAATATACTCGTACAGTCAATTCTTCAACACGTCCGCGTATTCCAAGAAGCGAATAACTCAATGATGCATTAACGTTCGACATCCCGAGTGCAAAAGGACCAAAATTTACGTGACGCTTCTATTCAGAACGACCCTTCGAACAGCCTGTCAAAGCCCCTGTATACACCGAGCCCGAAGCGGGCTGTATATCGCGTGCCTCGCCACGAGATTCTCCGCGATTACCTTAAGAGTTGGCCGAGAAAGGAAAAAGGAAGGATGCGCGAAGCAATCGAGACGCGGAGAAAAACGTTAGATGGCTGGAAGATAAACGGGCCCGTGGCTGACCTTTTCTCGTTTCAGCATTGTAAACGCGCGACGCCACAGCGGTCTCTCGCGTGCAGGGTTCCTCCTTCCCGGTTTCTTTCTTTTTTCCCTTCGCCCCCCACTCCCGCAATTCACGAAGTTCGTCACACGTTGCACGAGAACGATCGTGCTCGGGTCATCGATCCTTCCTTTTTTACCGTTTTTTCGTCGCATTGTTACGCGGTGACCCATTGCCGTGGTCCACGGATTCCGGGGCCATTAAAGTTCCTTTCTCCCCGCTGGCTGGCCATTATCGAGCCGCATAAATATAACGATGCAACCGTTAAACCTTTTAGACGGGCATCGAGCATCTCTCGATGCGTTGTAAACGCGTTCTGCGACCGCCCTCGATGCCCGCGTAGCGGGCCGAGGAGTGGGGGGATCGGATTAACGAACGGAACCGAATCCTTCCGGAACCGGCCGGCCGTTGGAATTTTTCTTCGGCTGTAACGCCGGATATACCGAGAAGAAATACAAGGCGAGCGCCATGCAACAACGTGTTCTGCAAGGGAATGCGGTGAAAATGGAAGGTGGCGGTGTGGGAAGGGTTCAGAGTTTACTTGCGAGAGTAGCCGTTGATTACGGTGGTTACGTAGACCCACGATAAAATATTCCGCCAGAAACCGAGGAACTGCAGTGGCGCCACTTAATGAGTCCTAACTATTTTTTCTTTCTCCTTCTTTTTCCTTCGGACTAATATGCTGGACGTCGTCGTAAAAAAGACCAGTTTTCCGCTGAAACGACAGAGACGAAACGAACAGAGGGGAAATAAACGAGGAGGAAAATATACCCTCCGGTGTGCTCGCTTTGCGCTTCCGTGGCCGATAATTAGCGATTTTTCGGCAGGAAATGAAAAACAAACATAAAGCACTCGCGTGGCTCGTTTCAACAACGCTCTCTGGTGAAATAACCGGGAAATTGAGAGAGGGGGAGTCCCCGGGCTAGGGACGATCGTTTGCCTCTGGTTTTCATCGCCTCGAACAACGCTGGAATTTCGCTGGAATTTAGGAACGGTGGTGTACGTTACGCGTGTATTTCTGACGTCCGTCTACCATATTCGCTGGGAACCGATCGAATTGTCTCTTGCTCGCGACGTTGCAGCCCCGTTTTCAACGCGTAGGAAAATCGCGCGGCCATTACCTCGCGTCTCGCTCGGTCAACAATGGCCGCGCGTTCTTCGTATTTTCGCTGCGCATTTTCAGTAATTTACGGGCCACGACGACCTAAATGGTCATCTGCGTTTCCGTATTTGTCGCGATCTCGATATGCCTGCATTTTCAGAGCCCGTCTCCACCGCATTTCGAATTTATCTCGCGCGTTCGTATGGAAATCGAAAGTGAATTGGCGTGTGTTACGTGGTTGTTTCTCTTTTTTCCCTAACTCGCAGGCCGTCTGAATCGAAAAGGTAGCTCGCACGGAATACTGATTACGGTCCTCGGTGTCGAGTGGCGTAACATTTAATGAGATAGCAAAGCTCCAGCCTAGGTGTTTTCCGGCATTGTAAAGGTGACGTGCGGGTTACGTGTGAGCACGCTTGCAAATTATTCATTCGAAAATAGCCGGTCGCCGTAAGAAAATTTTTTACCCGTTTTTAAATTATTTTACGACCGCTTTTTGCGACAGTAAGGCTATCCTTATGAGTGTGTAATGCGAGTTATGTCCGGGGGAGTAGAAAACTTAATTGTAGGAAACGTTGGCAGGATATATACTGCCTATAAATTATTCGCTGACAATTTTATCTGCCCACGGAATCACTTAATATATATACTAATATACTAATAACCTTATTGATAATACCTTGCCAATAAAATAGGCAGGGTGGTCCCTAGAAAAACTAAAGAGCTCGAGAAAGTCCTAACTTCTTTATTTCTTACTTGGGCATCCCTGGGGAATTAGAAAAAAATCTTATATTTTCAAGTAATCAGTGTTTCAGTGGCTACCCGGTATAATAGCAAGACAATACTTCACCAATAATAATAAGAATCCATTCAATGTTCGGTTCGTCGTCGTTACAGCATCCATCGCAATATATCAGTCTTCATTAATACCGCCGATAATTACACCAATTACCCGAACCCATTGACAAACCGCGCTTAATTACATTCGGGGATTAAAAGCCGCGGAAATTAGTTCGCGGGTCGATACAAAAGGCCAAGATATACCCACAGAGAGCAACGTAGGAAGAAGATGGAACAGGGGGGACTAGTCGGTCTCCCTCGAATAAAGACGCGCTACCATAATTTCCGTGTGATTAAGCGCGGACCACTTAACGAGTCCCTCGATTGACAGCTACACGTTTTTAATTACGATTTCTGATATCCATAATCGATATTTCGCGAGCGGAGGGAGCGGTATTGGAATGTTCAATTCGCGCGTACCGAACATTAATCAAGCGGCCGGGAGCGGCGAACAAACGGGAAAGAGAGAGACAGCGCGAGCGGTGGGCAGCGCTGCGGGAGAGAGATAGCGATAGTCCGCCGGCTGGAAAATCGTCGAATAGAAATAATTTTCACCTGCTGTTGTTCTCGCGGACAACCAAGTGATCGATCAACGCTCGTTAAAACTCCGCGCGAGCACGCGCCTATCTTATCGAGGGAAATAGAGAGAGAGTGTGGTGCGCGCGTTGCGTCGAGATAATTCTTAATCAGCGATCGAGGCACGAGCTAGAATTACGAGCGTGTTACCGTCGACGAATGGTCATTCCATTAGTCCCACGTTCGTAGGAGTTTATCTCGCGACGAGTTCCCTTTCCCGCGCCATTCTTGCGCCGAGGTGTGAATTTCTGCCGTGTCCACACTACCGGTCAAAAGGATCGCACATGCGTGATGCTTTTCATCCTCTCGCATACGATTTTCTAGTTCTCACGAATGGCGTGCTAATATATCACCGACCCGTAAACACGTTTTATTCCTATCGCACAATTGCGAACCTACCATGACCTGTCAAATGATCGATGTGTGAGAAAAGGAGAGAATAGGAATCTTATAAAAGCATGGAATAGGTTAAGTATAAGTACAGTTATGATTGCTACTAAAAGAAAATAAAAAACATCGGTAAATAACAAAATGGCGGCACTCTGAATGTGTCTTATCGCTTTTTCACTTTCTTTTTAAATATAGGAGTATGAAAAGGATTGAAGGAGTGGGAATTTTTGAATAATTTTTATAAGTGTCATAGTTATAGATATACCGAATATCTCTGCAAAATTTCGTGTCAATCTGACAAACGCTTTCTGAGAAATCACGGATACCGTTTTGAAGAGCACGGTTTGTGTTGAAAAGATAAGTTCAGTTATATATAAAAGTCAATCTGTGATATAAGGTGCGAATAAATAGTTAATAAGGTCTAAATTCTGAGAACGAATGTTGGTATAAACACTAGATAAGAATTGAGGGTTTGGGCGAACTGCGTCACGTACCCTCTTGACACTCTTGACAGATATATACCTTCCTTGGTTATAATCACAATAGTTTCTACAATAATGACGCCAACTCGTTGAAATAGCTATAACTCTGTTATTTATAAGATTTCGAGTCTAATATATACGTACATATTTAACACGTTGAGTGCGGCGCTGATTTTGCTATACTTTCCGCTCAGGTGGCAGCGAGCGAACACTTGATGCCGAGCGTTCAAGTATACTGAAAAGTATGAGCAGAAGATTACTTTGCTTCACTTTGTCGTTTGGACTGTGGTAATGGTACAGTCAGTGCACAAATATACAAATTATAAACAGAAGATATGAGGTGGGGAATGCTAGAAAGGCAAAAAGGCGATCACCAAGAAACGATCAGTCGAAAAAAGCCACGGAAGTGTAAAGATTTACTTAGCAGAGGGAATTAAATTTTTACAATATATTAATTGTCATTGATAATTTAACCCTTGACAGTGTCAGTCTTACGCACCGATGTTGATCAAACGAAAAATTCGCTGTCAGTCCCTAGAATCCACACCGTCTAAACGAAAAGTCTACTGTCAGTCCCTAGGGACTGACGCCGCCTGAACGGAAAGTTCACTGTCAGTCCCTAGGAACTGTCGTGGCACTCAATGTGTTAAAAGAAAAAAAACAACAAACAAAAATGTGGACAATTTATTTTTTTGAATAGTGATAGGTTCAATGTTAACCCTTTGCACACGAGAGGTGCCTCGCAATGGCCATTTAATCAGAATTCAATCTAAAAATCGATGTTAATTAATGTACCAAATTTAAAATTACCCAACGATGCGTGGAACGTGGAAATAAAATAATTCTACGTCTTAATTTGCATACCATTTCTTATTTAGCGTTTTAAAAGTCTTCGAATTACTATTTTTCGGTAACGAGAAAATAGTTAAGTGCAAAGGGTTAATACATTTTCTTTGCTTTTATTTTCAAAGGATGGAGATCGATAAATGTATCATAATGTTATCGAATGCATTCACCGTGGAAAAAGAGTCCCAGGTGTATTATGAGCTTTTAATTCCTGCGAATGAGTAGTGGATGAATGACAGAGAGAAATATACTACCATATCAGACGTGGAAGATATTTGAAAATAAAAATTGTAAGGAAAACTCAATTTCCGGAGAGTTATCTATCATATCGCACAGTATCATTCTTCATCTACAAAATCAAATTTTATTTGTGCTCGGATGAATTTTCGTTATCGAGATACCTGTGAATACAATGGGACAACATCTACATCTTTCAACGAAGAACACCAAGTATACAGGGTGTCACCAAAGAACGTATACACACTTTAATACCTTATTCTTTCTAATTTATATTAGTTTATTATAATATAAATATAATTTTGGGGCCACCCTGTATTACCCAGTAAGCATAAACTGCTATATCGAAATGATAAATTAGTTCTCTTTTCACCTATCTGACTCTAGTACATTTCTCGAAAAATAATTCACACTAGACGAGACCCTCACATGTCACATTTACACCATAAACTTCATAACTCTCACACTCACGATATCTATATCTCCTCAAAATATTATCATTTTAACCTACTGACGATGAAAATAATTCGCATGTATAATTTTCTTAAAAAAATTCAAATGAAACCTACCTGAACCACAAAGTTGTTCAACCAGCACGACAGGTTCTTAATACCCACCTTATTTGTCGTCAAATCGAGTCAGCTTCAATTACCCAATTAAATAATCAAATATACACCTTATCCAATGTATAATAACTGTTTTAATCAGGTGAAAAAAGAAAAAACGCAGGGCAGCCTTTTTATATAATCACGTTTTATTCTTTACACAATTGTATTCTCTCTTGTTCTGTGTTCAACTGCCAGAATGTGTTCTAGTCATAACACCTATTACCAAAAACGACTTATGGCATCGTTGCTTCTACATTGGTATAGCCAATTTCTTTATTATCGATTTCGTCAACAATAACAATTATTACTGAAAGAATATATTCTAATATGGCTGAAATAAATATTTAATACACTTTCTGTAATGCTAATACAAAAGTTTATTTAATATTTAACCCTTTGCACTTTTTGGCTAAAGATGAGTAGGAGTTCAAAGATTTTCTGCTATAAAGTTAACGATACTTTTTCCAGCAGTAAATAAGAAATTGTATAATAATTAACCCTTTGCATTCGACGACTTTTTCGTTACAGAAAAATATTAATTCGAAGACTTTCTGTCATAGAGTGGACGATATCTTTAAAATGGTAAATGAAAAATCATATGCAAATTAAAAAATAGAATTATTTTTCCTCGACATTGCACACATCGTTAGGTAATTTGAAATTTCATATATTAATTAAGGTCGATCTTTAGAATCTGATTAAATGGTGACTGAGAGTCACCTCTTGAGTGCAAAGGGTTAACATGTAGAGCTATTTGATTTCTATATCTTGCATACAATTACATTATCTTAAATTTGATATATTAATTAATATCGATCTTCGAAATTTTATCACATGGCGACTGAAGGGAGCCTCTCGAGTGCAAAGGGTTAGGTTAGGTTAGGTGGATTTTAGTGGGTAGAAATCCCATATAACCTTGTCCCCTCCCCTAGGGGGACGTGGTATCTTCCGAAAATTTCACCCATGTAAAAAGAAAAGGGTTGACTCCTGAATCATTAGTGCATTTCGGATGTTGACTATGCATGATGACATCGGCTTCACACACTGTTCGTTGACGAACGTTTCTCCCAATGGGCCCAGATCTCGTCTAGTCCACTCGTTTTCGCTTCTTTCCTCCTTTATGACCCTTCTCCGCTTAGACCCGAGTCTAAAATGCTACCTACATGATCTTACTCTACATTTCCATCTACAATTTCACGTGCACAAGCTCATTCTTCTATGGCGAGCAACAGACGACTGCTGCAGTAGCACCCTTCTGTCTTGTGCTGCACCAAGCATCATCATACACACATAAGACACACTAAATAATACACACACATACAAATGTAATATCCAATAATTACAACGATACTTCGTTCATTGGTATTAGGGAAAAATCGGAAACTGGAGACTTGGTCTTACCACACACACCCCTGTAGGTCGATTTCTCCCCTATGGTTGGCCGAGTCTTGGCAATCTTTCTCGCGTCAGAACACGAAACAGGTGCGCTCTCCTTGCGTGGAAGATTTCAACCAAATGGAAGACTTCACCAGACTCGTTTGGATCGTTTATCCTGACGCATGGCGGAAGTGGAGGATCCGAAAGTAGAGGGTTGTTTCGCGTAAACGCTCCCGTCAGGAATATTGTTGCCGTTATTGTATCGTTATTGATGGCACGAGATATCGAGTGGTATTGCAGAACGGGAACAACCTGCGGCCGCATCGCGCGCGAAAATTTGTTATTTTTGCTGAAAGCGTCGCGATGGTCCGCGTGAATCGCGTCGGAAGCTCCATTTGCGAGTGCCTGCCCGCTATTAGCGAGCAGCTTTGACCGATACGGATTTATGTATGGCTGATGGATAACTGTTTCTGCCTCGTTTATTGATTTTTCCGCTATTTCGAGAGCGACCATTTTAACATTTGTTTTTCTTCCATGTCCATTAATTTCGGGCTGCGTTTAAGGGTGGATTTATCATCCCGTAGCACATTTCTCTTGTATTTTCGCAGGTTAGGTCTTTCACACGATTTTATTACTTTTCTATAACTTTTATGAGCTTTTTCTCTATTAAATCTTAGACTAGTTTCGAGAGCAAGCTGTGAGGGTATATTTCAATTTGGTCTTTATATCGTGTTTGTATATACCAAGGGGTTTGTATAGTTGTTAACCCTTTGCACTCGACGACTTCTTGGCTAGAGAAGAGTGGAAATTCAAAGATTCTCTACTAGAAAACTGACGATGCTTTTTTGAGCAGTAAATAAAGAATTGTATAATAATAGAATTGTAGAATTATTTCATTTTCATAACAATTAGGGGACCAGGACGAGCTGCAATCGCATACCCTTTTCCTTCACTCTAGTTTTAGAGCTATACCTTCCTTAGGATAGAATAAAAATAACTATAAAATATTTCTTTTTAGCCAGAATCCCAATACTTCGAAAACAACAGGCACCACGAATTCAAAATCGCAAAGAATTTAACCCTTTGCGCTCGACGATTTTTTCGCTAAAGAGGGGTACGAGTTGAAAAATTTTCTGCCATAAGACTGATGATATTTTTCGAGTATAATAATTAACACGTAGAATTATTTGATTTCGATACCTCGCACACTGTTACATTACATTAAATTTGATATATTAATTAATATGGATTTTCCAAATTTTATGAAATGGTGACTGAAGTTCACCTCTCGAGTGCAAAGGGTTAAATATATAATTTTGTAAGATTTTTGTGGTGAAATTCTTCGATTCTTTTTGCAGTGGATGTATCGTCACACTGTATCTCCGGTGACTTGGATGAATGGTAGCTGCGAAATGTTAAGCTGTTCATTAATTTGGTTTTTTCCTAGGGTAGATTTGCGCTTTCATGGCTCCCATGAAACTCTTTCTCGCCTTTCGGGTGGCAGGTTCATTGTATCACTTTAAAAGAACTTTATATCATTTTTTGGTGTGATATTCTTTTGTACGAGGTACAATGGCTCTTTTGTTTCCGAAGATTTATCAGGCAATGAATGTTACAGTGACCCGAATGAATGACAGAGTGATAGTTCTCCCATTAATTCCTGGTCTAGATTCGTGTTTTCACAGCTTGCATTTTGTGTCTTCTGTTAAGATGAAATGTTCTTCCTATTTTTCTTTGCGAGCTTTTCTCGTATTTCGTGTCGTGGAAATTTGAAAGATCAACAATACTGATCTTTTTATTTATTGCAAAATTAATCCTGAAATTTGATTATTTTTCAAATTTGATTCTCTTTAACGATCGTTTTCCAAATTTCAGAGATCTTTTTTAACAGTGAATGCGGCTTATAAAATTATTGAATACGAAATTGTGATACGAAATTGTCGTGTGCACAGATTTTATTTTTCATTTTCTTTTTTAATTTTAGTGCTTTTTGTGGCACGATATTTTATAATGGCCCCCCGAAAAGATTCAGGAAATCTATTCAGGAAATCTAACTTGCAGAGAAGCAACGCGAAAAATGTGTTCTCGAGGAGGAATATATACATGTTCCCCGGGCTAAACGATTCGTTATTATTCACGTAAAAGCGTAATAAAGACAGTGTGTTTTAGAATTTTTCTCCACGTTAGGAATTCTTGATAATCAACTTTTTACCATAAACTGTATTTACGAGTAGAAAATTTGTAAAATAGTAATCCTAATAAATGGCTTTTATTCTCAAATTCAAGAGCCATAAACATTCGTCCATAATTATTCTGGTTATTACGTGACAGCCTGGCAAGTATTATTACATACACACACGCATACATTGACATTTAAAAACACGCACGTACTCGTTAATTACAGCAAATACGACTGTCTCGCAAATAGGATGACAAAAATAGCCTTTGCCACAAAATCGAGATAAAACAAAATCGTATACTTCAAATATGCAAACTTATAATTAGATCTCCAATTTGTAATTGCAAATACACAACTGTAAAATTATCCCGCGAAGAAGAGGATGAAAAATCCTACTCCAACTAAACTAAAATCAAAATGAAACAAAGCACAGATTTTTAATTCCAAAAATATTTTGACTAAACTCAATAATTTTTCTCATTATTTTCTCCACGATAATAAACAAAAGTTTAAATAAGTGAAAAGCTATAGTAACTTTATATCGCGTTCGATTAAAAACTTTTCGCCAGGGGTGTAGCAGATAACTACCCTCCGAACAAGCTCCGTAAAATACCCTCGCCAAAATCTCGACGAAATCGAGATAAAACAGCCAGTTCAATCTAAATCCGAAGTTCACGCCCACCTCTTAGCAAAAAAAATCTCCCAATCGTGGTTCCCGCCCCTCTAAAACCTCCGGCTTCTTCATTACCATACCCCCGACCACCTCGTATTTCTCGAGAACATTGGGAGCGTCTTTCAGACACGGCTCTCGTCCCCGGACGTTACATCATTGTCAGCGAATAACAGAGCGTCAAACGAACCTGTCGTCGCTTTGTGCGTCAGCACGCGTCTCCACTCGACTCTCTCGCGTCTCGAACTATTAAGTTTCCAAAACGAAAGTTTGAACACGATCCCGCTTCCCTCGTGGGACGTATTCAGCGTGCAAAAAGGGCGTAGGAGAAAGCGTATCGAGCGCGAGCATCCTCAGCACGCGTGTCCGCCGCGAAAGAGAATGGAAAGTCGCGGGTGGACAGCGTCCACGCGGGACCGGCTGCGCGCGCAGCCTCCCGGCCGCTGCGCGCGCATCTTCGCTGGCCGCGGCCGCAGTGTTCGCTGGGCCTCGCCAGCGAGACGAAGGATTCGATGACGTCACTAGACCGCCCGTAGGATTAACTAGCTAAATACTTGACGTGAATTAAGCCGACGCCCACCCACGGCTCGTCGTGCAAGGGCTCCGCTGGAGTTACTTTACTAAAATAACAGCCGGCTGTGTTATTTAATCACGCGCTTCCCGGACTATCCGGGAAGAAAGAGAGAGAGAGAGCACAGTGTGGCCCTTGTGTCTCGATGCGTTGCTCAAGTTTTCGGAACGGCCGTGGCGCGCTGGAGTTATGCGTAGGGCTGGCTGGCAGTTAATTGGCCGCTGGGTGTTTCGAGGTTTCGGAATTTTGCGCAGGACGGGAATTTGTTTGGGACAGCGCTGTGCGGTTTTGATTTATGACTGATGGAGGGCTGCTGTTTAATACGTAAACTAACGAGCCAGTCCAAGTGACCGGTTCCCGGCTGGCTAGTTGATCCAAACGGTGCTGTTCATTTCGGACAAATTTATGTTGACTTTTATTGGCATACAGGTATAATGCTTCTTATTTATATATCGGTGTATCGATTACCGTCCCTTATTTTTATTAGATTATTTTAAATGTCATTTCGGTGCGCTATATGCGAGCACATGTTTCAGGCTGGTAGCTGATATGTAGGTCAGTAAGTGGGTATATCGATCAGGGCCATAAAGGACACTCTTTTTTGAATATAAAATTAAATGTAACGAGTCGTGTTTACACACGACTAACCTGATCATCGCTTTCCGATGCGTTTTCGAAATTTTTCGACAATTTCGCAACGGAATGAAAGATATCCCATAAACATTCGAATAATCTGAAATTGTGGTAATTTCAGCCGTGTCATAAAAGAAGCATTAAATCCGTACGCGGTAGCAGGAAATCCTCGAGTAACCACTAATGGCGTTCCTTTTTCTTCTTTTGCTGCAATTAAATTGTATAATCGGAAGCGATATTTATCCGCAGCACTTGTTGCGTGTTTATTCGCTGGTATAAATAAAATTCGTGCGATACTCGGACTGTGCACACACCGCTGGGAGGTGAACGAACCTGGCCCGACGTAATGGAACATTCGGCATAACCATAAGAGAGCACGACGGAGAAAACAATGGTGCAAGAAATGAGCTAACAAAAAATTCTCCATCGACATTAGCCAGCAGTAACGCAACTCCATTTGCCGGTAAAACGAAACTTTCTGCTCGCAGTAGTAAAAATGTTCTCCAAACCTCTTCCCCCGTCACTTCTTTCCCCCGTTCAACAACATCCATCACGAGCAAGTGGAACAACGTTTCTCCTTTGCTGACTCGCAACCGATATACCTTGCCTCTGACAATTAAAAATATATCGCTAGTGGGTAGAGTTCAGTGATCATCATTTTTGCGATTCAACATCGTAATTTAACGATCCCGAGTTGCAAAATCCGGTCGTTTCTTGACGAGGTGTTGGATGGATTAATTATTTCAATTATTTCAGATGAAAGAAATTTTGCTGGAAAATATTATTATTGGGAAACAGAGGAGACTATAACATTCTATTAGTAATAATTTTTCTTTTGGTAGGATTTTAAAATAATTTTAATTTAACCCTTTGATATTCATTAATATGTCAAATTTTAGGTAATGTAACAGTATGCTAGGTATCGAAATCAAATAATTCTACAATTCTATTATTATATAATTCTTTATTTACTGCTCAGAAAAATATCGTCAGCTTTGTAACAGAAAGTCTTTGAACCACTATTCTTCTTTAGTCCAAAAATCGTCGAGTGCAAAGGGTTAATCAAATAAATCTTTATGATTTTTAAATAATTTTTAACCCCTTGCACTCGAGAGGCGCCTTTCAGTCGCCATTTGATCAAATTTTGAAGTTCAATATTAATTAATATCTCTATTAAATTTTACGTGTTAATTATTATACGATTTCTTATTTACTTTTCAAGAAATATCATCAGCCTTATAGCAGAAAATTTTTCAACTCGTACCCTTCTTTAGCCAAAATTCGTCGAGTGCAAAGGGTTAATATTGGAATATTTGATGTTTGCATAAAAATTATTCACGTAATAGAAGGGGTCGTGGTAGAATAATTTTGTATTTCCTTAATGAAGAATTTTTGAAGATTTTTGAGGATTTTGGAGGCATGTGTATGTCTTTAACGAACAGAATTCGTTGTTCTCAGTGGAACATTGGATGTTTGCACGAAAGTGACATGTCTTAAAGGGGACCATAACATGCTGGTAATAATTCTTCCTTAAGTGGAGGGTTTGTGAAGATTTCAGAGTCGTCTTTATTTCTTTAAATGCTACGATACACATCTTTATCTTCAGTGAAAAATATCACATGTTTACACAAACGTTATACTACATGACCATAACATGCTGGTGATAATTTTATTTAATATCTTTGGACAGAAATTTTTCAATTTTTAAATAAGTACACATATAATTATGTATAATAAGTACATAACAATTTTTATAATATTAAATACAAATTTTTAGATCAAAAATACTTATTATTTGTTAGAAAGATAATAGGAAAGATAATAAGTATGATTAAAATATAGTAGGTACATAACAATTTTTATAATATTAAATACAAATTTTTAGATCAAAAATACTTATTATTTGTTAGATCAAAAAATTTGTATTTAATATTATAAAAATTGTTATGTACTTATTATATTTTTATTATACTTATTATCTTTTAGATAAAAAAATTTGTATTTAATATTATAAAAATTACTTATTATTTTTTAATTTTTATATTAAAAAATTTGTATGATGGAATTAATAAAAATTTAGTTTGGTCAATTTTCGAGTAATTGAAAATCCAAAAAATACGTACGAAATGAGATATAAATATAAGAAAATAAAGGTTAGGAGACAAGAATCACTGGGAAAATGAATTATTCCCAAAACATCTCGTCGCATACAGTCTGGCTGACTCACCATTCCCACTTAATAGGTTAAATAACACAATACACTTCCTTCCAGCTAATAGAATATTGAATAATTAGGCATCTACAACGACGTTCATTACAAGATTCTCCGAATTTGAATAAAGTCTTGAAACAATTCTCACAGCACTCTAAAATTTACTCTATTCATTTTTATCATACAATCATAAAAATCTAGGGTTATTTTTAAAGAACTAGAGGTACTACTAGATATTATTATAACATATTGAAAATACTAAAAAATTAGCAATTTTATAGATTTTTATAATTTATACTTTATCATAGTTTTATTTTGTGACGATATTCGTGCAATATGAATTGCACAGATTTTTTTATGAATATCCCGAATTTTTGCAAACAGAATAACTTTTATAAATTTAAAATGATATTTTATTGACTCTTCGTCGAAAAATTCCAATACTATTGTCAATAATAATTAATAACATTTATAGAAATTCTATTTCATCAACCAACCACCTCTCGAAAGTGCATTTAAACTAACAAAATAAATAAAATTCTGGAAAATATGGTTGGACAAAAATGAAAAGTGCAGAGGGTTGAATAGATTTAAGCAAGCAATTTAACCACACTTACTCGCATGTCCATTTGCATTTTTGTTAAAAAATTCGCAAATGAAATATGAAGCAGTATGCATCTGTGTTAAAAATTGCTCCATTTCTGGGGAATTGGTTTCATGAGAGATGTCGACGTATGCATGCGAATATGCATGTATTGTATAATCGACTGATGACGCGAGTGTTGTGATACACGGTCTAAGAATATTTGTTTCATGTGCAAGAAGATAATCTTATGGTTGGAATGTTTGACTTGGATTACGTTAAGGTTAGATATTAGGATTATTAAGAGAAGGATCAATCGTAGAAACAGAAAGAGAGAAAGATAAAGAATATTAACACTATACCTATTATGGTCAAATAAACGGTGAATTATAACGAAATAAAATCCTGCAAAAATGGAATAGTGGGGGAAATTGAAAAATTAATTAATTATATGGGAAAAAGGATCGCGAAGAGTGTTCAATTTTCAATGAAACTTTGTGCATATTATTACTCCGAGATAAGGAATATTAATTTGACCTGCCACGGCCAAATAACCGGTGAAAGAAAACGAAATAAAATTCTGAAAAATTGGTTAATTATATGGGAAAATCATCGCGAAGATTGTTCAATTTTCAATGAAACTTAGTGCATATTAATATTCCGAGATAAAGAACATTAATATTAAACCTACCACGGTTAAATAACCGGTGAATTATAACGAAATAAAATTCTGAAAAATTAGAATAACGAGGGAAATTGAATAATTGTTTAATTATATGGTAAAAGAATCGTGAACAGTGTTCAGTTTCCAATGAAATTTATTATATATTGTTACTCCGAGAAGAAGAATATTAACACTGTATCTATCACGGTCAAATAACCGGTGAAAGAAAACGAAATAAAATTCTGAAAAATTGGTTAATTATATGGGGAAAAGATCGCGGAGAGTGGTTCAATTTTCAATGAAACTTAGTACATATTCTTACTCCGAGATAAAGAATATTAACACTAAACCTACCACGGTCAAATAACCGGTGAACTATAACGAAATAAAATTCCGCAAAAATGGAATAACGAGATAAATTGAAAAATTGATTAATTATATGGGAAGAAGTATCCTTCGATGAAAGTTTTAAAAAACGGTAAGGTAGGTCATGTTTTGTAGTATAGATCAATTATAATGATTAATTTCGTATATCTATTTTTCCATCAAAAATAACAGTGAAATTTTATAATTTCATATGGAATTTACTAGCAATTTCAACTCGCGACTCATGGCGTCCCTCTTCACGATCATGCGTTCACCACGCGGGCAAATTACGGTCGCGGAGGTTACGTTTCTACGACTCCTTTCTTCTCCCTTTCTTTTTACTTTTTTCCCCTTTTTCCCTCCTTTTCCAAAGGGGACGTCTCGTCTTGGACGTCTTGGACGAGCGTCCAGGAGGAAAAATCGTTATCGTAGAAATAGGCTTTAATTAAAATATTCCGACCAGATGACGTCTCCGCGCGTCTTTCTCCTCTTCCCTCTTCCGCTGCGTTTGTTCGAAACGCACGCTTCCGGGGTTCGTTGAACTTTTCCCCGGCTGTGGAAGCCGCGCGCGGAACGATATTACGTTTTTCTCGAGCAATCCCGATGCCGGTCGCGGCCTCTCGTCGTCGTGCTCACGTAAAGATGGCGAACAGTTGCCATTTAAGTTCGACGAATACCTCGGCCGACCAGAGAGAGAGAAGATCCCTGCTGGATATTTCCCTGGAAAATTAAGTCGTCCGTGAGGACCGATTGACTACGCTGATCCAGTTGCTTCACCGGTGCCGTCTTCTTCCATTGCAGGATCCATTCGTCACAGGAATCATCGAATGTCGATGAATGGAGCAGGTTCTTCTTAAAAATTGGTTAGGTTGATGGTAGTGGTGCATTTGGAAAATCGAGGAATCGGCTTTTTTATTTAGTTGTTTATTGACACAGTGCAGTATAGTGACGAGTTTTCCATGCAAGACCACGTGATGTTTGTCAAATTTGAAAAGTTTTGAATGATGATTATATTGTGGTAGGCTGGGTGTAAATGTAGTGATTGTACATGAAATCAATGATAAAATCTTGATTATTCCTTTGTCGGCGAGTTATTAGCCTCGCGCAGTATAGTGACGAGTTTTTCACGCGAGACTATACAATAATTTAAAAATTCGAAAATTTGGAATAATAATTATATGGAAGTCTAGGAGCAAAAGTAGCGATTTTATAGCAGATCAATGCTAAAATCGTGATTATTCCTTTGTGGGCGAGTTATTAGCCTCGTGCAGTACAGTGACGAGTTTTCCACGCGAGACTATACAATAATTTAAAAATTCGAAAATTTGGAATAATAATTATATGGAAGTCTAGGGGCAAAAGCAGCGATTTTCCAGGGAAGCAATGCCAAAATTTTGATTATTCCTTTGTCGGCGAGTTATTAGCCTCGCGCAGTATAGTGACGAGTTTTCCACGTGAGACTATACAATAATTCTACGATTCAAAAGCTTTGCAGTCATAATTACGTGGAAGCCTAGGTGCAAAAATAGCGATTTCACAGCAGATCAATGCTAAAATCTTGATTATTCCTTTGTCGGCGAGTTATTAACCTCGTGCACTATAGTGACGAGTTTTCCACGTGAGACTATACAATAATTCGAAGATTTGAAAATTTTGGAATAATAATTATGTGGAAGGCTAGCTGCTAAGGTAGCGATTTTACAGGAAACCAATATTAAAATTTTGATCGTTCCCCTTTTAGGAATTTATTAACGCCGAGTACTATAGTGACGAATTTTCCACGCGAGACTATACAATAATTCTAAAATTCGAAAGCTTTGGAGTTATAATTTTTTGAAAGTTTTAATGCAAAGGTAGTGATTTTACAGGGAAGCAATGCTAAAATTTTGATTATTTCTTTGTCGGCGAGTTATTAGCCTCGATCACTATAGTGACGAGTTTTCCACGCGAGACTATACAATAATAATAAAATTCGAAAATTTTGGAATAATAATTATATCGAACTCTAGGTGCTAAGATAGCGATTTTACAAGAAACCAGTGTTAAAATTTTGATCCCACCGTTTTTAGGAATTTACTAACTCCGTCTACTATAGTGACCTATTTTCCACACGAAATTATACAATAATTCTAAAATTCCAAAGCTTTACAATGATTATATTTCGAATTCTGGGTGCTAAGATAACAATTTTACAAGAAACCAATATTAAAATTTTGTTCCCTCCTTTTTTTAGGAATTTACTAACTCCGCCTACTATAGTGACCTATTTTCCACACTAGATTATACAATAATTCTAAAATTCGAAAGCTTTACAATGATTATATTTCGAATTCTGGGTGCTAAGATAGCAATTTTACAAGAAACCAATATTAAAATTTTGTTCCCTCCTTTTTTTAGGAATTTACTAACTCCGCCTACTATAGTGACCTATTTTCCACACGAAATTATACAATAATTCTAAAATTCGAAAGCTTTACAATAATTATATTTCGAATTCTGGGTGCTAAGATAGCAATTTTACAAGAAACCAATATTAAAATTTTGATCTCTCCTTTTTTTTTAGGAATTTACTAACTCCGCCTACTATAGTGACCTATTTTCCACACGAAATTATACAATAATTCTAAAATTCGAAAGCTTCACAATGATTATATTTCGAATTCTGGGTGCTAAGATAGCAATTTTACAAGAAACCAATATTAAAATTTTGTTCCCTCCTTTTTTTAAGAATTTACTAACTCCGCCTACTATAGTGACGTGTTTTCCACATAAGACCACGTGATAATTCTGTAATTCTGAAATTTCAGAATTCTAAATATCCAAAATTGTGAAATCATAATTATGCGAGAGTCTAGGCACAAAACTAGCGATTGTACACGAAACCAATGCAAAAATCTTAATTATTCCTTCGTTGGTGACTCTTTTCTTTGTTTGACTGATGCACGTGGTAATTAACAGGGCGGCCGGTCCAATGCTAGATATTACAGCGATTTCGCTGGAAGAAGTTCTCATTGAGATATCATCTACGCTCGTTGATTGAGATAAACGTTATTGTCACCGCGATTTTCTATCTCTCGAAGCATCGACAAATTACACGGTAGCTAATCTACCTGACGGATCAGGTGCGCGCGCTTGAGGGCATCGTGAGAAAGAATCTCGTGGTTGCATTTGTATAAAGATTAAGTAATCGTAATACGATAATTTCGTATCTATATAATTGGAAGATTATAGCAACTTAGTTCTCGAGTTCAGTATTCATTTTCTCACCTGTGAATCACTTAAACGTCTGTGATCTTGGTGGCTTAATGTTACAAAATTGTCACGTCACATCACAAAATTTAGGCTTCTGGATGTGAACAATGTTCTTCTAGAAAATTTATTTTTACACTTTGGTGTAAAGGTGTCGTTTATCTTCCTTCTATCTAACTTCGTGGACTCTTTGGTCTTTGTTTGAAGCTTGAAACCACGAGTACTGTCTTTCCTGTTATTTCTTCATACATCAAGAAGAATATTTGAATTTCGTTTTGATTCTTATCATTTTATGATAGTTTGCAATATACTTCTCACGTTGAATTTGATTATTCCGAATTTTTTAATTCGATTCAGCTTGAATCCTAGTTTCGTATCTTTTCTTTGAATCTGTATTAAAATTACTTAGCTTTTATGTCTACTAATTTCAACTAATTAGTTAATTAATTAATCCTTTGCGCTCGAGAGGCGTTATCCTTCTTCTGTCAAAAAATCGTCGAGTTAATTAATTAAGCAAAGGGTTAATTTCTATGCAGTTTATACTAATTTTCTAGTTGGTCTTGCTTTATGGTTTCACTGAAAATAATTCGTAAAAAATAATTCAAGCGTACAATCCTCGATTTGCCTATAATAGTTCTACAATTGAAATTAATTCTAGTGAATATTTTATTACATATATGTTTATTATATATTACATATGTAGCATACGTATACCGATCCTGAACTAATACGACGGTAGTGAACAGCCATTATCGTGACATAAACGCTTGCCACGTCGCAGCGACGATCCCAATAAACCTGACAAATCCGCAGACGTATCCAGTGAATCTGGAAAGATCGTACGCACCCGCGTAATCCCTGATTGCGCATGCAGGGACCCGCCACCTCGCCCATTATTCCCGACCGTTGTTCCCCGAGGAAAATTCCGATCACAACCTCCTCCATTACAATAGCTCACGAACCCCGGCGCGACGCGTCCCGAGAAATTCGAATTCACCATCCACGGCCACCATAGACGCCGCACAGGCCGCGAGACGTCCCATGGTCCGCGCAACGAATGTAAAATTAATTATCCCCTTAATCGTGCGGGAGACCGCGTGCGTGAGATTCAGGGCCGCTTAATTTGAATGCTCGTCAAACTGACGTGACCGGTGCGGCCCGCCGCCGCATGACGCACACACTCCCACACACGGACACACACAGACACAATCACGGATGCACGAAAGAGTAAGGGAAGAACCGGGAACGCGAGAGAGCCGGGTAGAGAATCTGTCTCCCGAGCAGGGATAGAAGAAGAGGAGGAGAGAGAAGAGATAGGGGATAGATAAAAAGGAAAGGAGACCGGCCTCGGGTTTTGTGAAAACCTGTTTTGGGTTTCTGCCAGCAACCTGCCGCGTGCACCTGTACGGACAAAGAGTTTCGAGGGAGCCTTGTTCGGCTTTTCAACGACCACCTCGGGCCTTTTCCTTCGCGATAGACGCGATAGACGCGTCCACCAGCATCAGCCGCGAGCTATGTACCGGGTGTCCCATGGATACCCCTCGAGGGATGACGCATGCGATTCGTTATGCGGTCAGTTTTGCAACGGAGTCGATGGTTATATCAATAATATTGGAAATTGTCCGCTATAGATGGTTTCTGGAGATATGAGCCGTGATGGCGCTAGTGAGTTAACGGCAAACCGGTCAAATGACCGGTGGTTATAAAAAGGAAAGAAGGATCTTGGAAATATCGAATAATTAATTACACGTACATTAAAAGAAAATTCACGCAGTTAGGTGACTAATGCGAAGAAATTGAATGGAGAATTTTAAATGGAAAATTTGAAAATGAGTACTTGAACTGGGACAGGTTTAGTGTTAACACTAGAACTACCAACCCAGTCGAAATGACTGGTCCCAGAATTTTCCTTTTTGCACAGACCCCAAACTAGTCTGACCATTAAAAACCTTACAAGAGTAGACTCATCTCGACGGAACCAAAGATTGGTTAGCCAAGTTTGAAAGACTCCTATGCCTTTAGACCTGACAGGTCATCGTACGAATCCTCTCTAACTCCGCATAAGCTGACTATGTGCACCTACAGTCTCCAAGCTTCGTTATACCACTATTACGAACGAATAATTTATTGACAGAAATTAACCTGCAAGACCAGGTCGCATCTCTTCATCTCCTTAACACTGGAACTACCAACCCAGTCAAAATGACTGGTCCCAGAATTCTCCGTTTTGCAATCACCGAACACATACACCTGCTTTAAGAATAAAATTGGTATCAACTCGTATTAAGAAAGAACTGTAATCAATATATTCACTCATATTCATCGGTACCGCTGAAATTATCTGAAATCTGTGCACGTTATAGTTAGGTGCCCATTAAAGATCAGTAGTTCTAGTGTTAATTTAAGATTGAAGCAGGTAAGGACATATGTTAGTGGAGGATGAAATATTGATAACAATAAGAACAATTCTTTATTTAATTACAACAATGATCAAATACAAATATTAAATATAAATCTAATTAATTTCTCGCAATCACATGCTCACACCACACCTATTTTCACTATTGCAACTCTAACTGCAACACTAATGAAAAAGTGACTATTTTCACTTTTGCCTTGGGAAAAATAGAAGGATACAAATTTTTGAATAATTCGACGTCAGTTCTTCCAATGGACGCCATTTTGAAATAATAGTTTCGAGGAAACCCAATGTAATCTTCAGCCTACTTACATAGAAACCTTAAAGCAGCTATATTTTCGTCACATTTATGAATTCGAGCATACCATTTTCCAAATATATTGTCGAAAGTACGTACCCCAAGAAAATGCCAAAGAAAATTGATTTTTTCCAAGCATTCGCTTCGAAACAGCCTCATGTGTCTGCTACCTCTCTAGTTAGAGGTCCGAGCGGTGCCGGTCCAAGGGTCTCTCTCGTTGGCGAAATTACAGTGGCGATAAATTATCACCAACACCCCTTGAGCTACCCTCGAATATCTCCGTGCCGCTTTCGTGACTGGGACAGAGCGCGATGCTCGACCTGGAAGCCATCGTTGCGCGCGGTTATCTTCCGGAAATCGGGATTTACCGCTGCGAGCTACGCGGAGAGTTCCTCGCGGGGACGTTTCGGCTGGCCGGAGGTGTCCGTTGTTAGGATAGGTCGGATAGAAAGGGATTTCTGATTTTGGACCGTGAGTCAGGCGAGTCTTGTTTCGTTTATTCGTTTGGCAGACTCGGGGTGAGATTTATTCGGTGAAATGGAGCGGAAAAGGCTGGCTTCCAAATGTATTCAGGGAAACTCTATTCGTATCACGCGTTGTTCCTTTAATGCAGCTGGAAGTTGAAATAGAAAATTGTTTGCCGCTTTGTTGCACGGTGTTTTATTGTAGTTTTGATAGGCGTGATGAGAATGCTGTTTCTGATGGGGTTTCCTGTTGATCTCACTTTGCTAGGTCTGTCAATGGTTTTCTAGATGTTGTTCAATACTTGTTTCATAAGATTGTTCATGATTCTTTTGGAAATCATCGCTATAGCGTTGTTACAGCTAATAATGAACACTTGGTCATCTTCAGTTCTGATTTTGGTGGGTTTTCATGTTGATCTCACTCTGTTAGGTCTGTCAATAGTATCCTAGGTGATGATCAATACCTGTCCCATAAGATTGTTCATTATTCTCTTGGAAATCATCACTGTAGTCTCATCTTATCTGATAACAAACACTTGGCCATCTTCTATTCAGATTTTGGTGGGTTTTCATGTTGATCTCACCCTGTTAGGTCTGTCAATAATATTCTAGGTGATGATTAATACCTGTCCCATAAGATTGTTCATTATCCTCTTGGAAATTACCACTATAGAGTCGTTACATCTAGTAATGAACACTTGACCATCTCCTATTGATCTTCTATTGCTAGTTTTGCTTACTAGGTCTTGGGTCTATGCTGTTTCTGATGGGTTTTGGTATTGATCTCACCCTGTTAACTCTGTCAATGGTTTTCTAGGTGATGATTAATACCTCTCCCTTAAGATTGTTCATTATCCTCTTGTAAATTATCACTATAGTCTCATTTTATCTGATAACAAACACTTGGTCTTCTGTTCTGATTTTGATGGGCTTTCATGTTGATCTCACCCTGTTAGGCCTGTCAATGGTTTTCTAGATGATGATTAATATCTGTCTCATAAAATTGTTCATGATTCACTTGGAAATCATCACTATAGTATCGTTAAATCTAGTAATGAACACTTGGACACCTCCCATTGATCTTCTATTGCTAATTTTGCTTACTAGGTCTTGGATCTATGCTGTTTCTGATGGGTTTTGGTATTGATCTCACCCTGTTAACTCTGTCAATGGTTTTCTAGGTGATGATTAATACCTCTCCCTTAAGATTGTTCATTATCTTTTTGTAAATTATCACTATAGTCTCATTTTATCTGATAACAAACACTTGGTCATCCTCTATCCATGATCACTTGTATTAGACATGTCTTCCAATGAGGTCTGTTAGCTCTGTCAACATTCTCCTCGAATTTAACACGTTGCTTATTAATTTTGTACTATTTCAGAGGATAATTGTCTATAATATCATCTCCTCCAGCATTTCAAAATATTTATTGACTCTATTTTATACATAGTTATTGTTTTAATGCATCATAGACCCCAAACTAGCCTGGCCATTGAAAACCTCACAAGAGTAGACTCTTCTCGACGAAACCAAAGATTGGTTAGCCAAGTTTGAAAGACTCCTATGCCTTTAGACCTGACAAGTTATCATACGAATCCTCTCTAACTTCACATAAACTGCCTTTGTGCACCTACAGTCTCCAAGCTTCGTCATACTACTATTACCAACGAATAATTTATTGTCAGAAATTAACTTACAAGACCAGATCTCATTTCTTCATCTCCTTAATCAGGCTAACTCCCCAAACAGCCTGACTGTCAAAAAATGGATAACACTAGGTCCACCATAATATCTTTCCCATTCCTTCACACGATGCCATAGATCCGTCACCTAATTTGAAGACACTTGTTTGTTCAGTCTTAACAAGTCCTAGATAATCCTCCATAGCCACTGGTACTTTCGGATCTACGATTATCGTCTGACACCGAACAAAAATAGACCCATTAGCCAGCCAAAGGAAGACCCGAGGTAATCAGGCCAAGAAATATAGAGCTAATTGTTATTCGAGTTCCGTGAAAACTAATTTGCCTGTTTCCCAACCGGCACGTAGCAATTACACTCTCAAGCGGATCGCAGAAAATGAACGTTCGTTCGGCTTGGTGATTAACGTTCCCGGTGTAATTGGAACGTCGTTTGACAATAGTTTGGATAACCAGCGTCCGCCAGTGGCAATCAGCCGCTGCGCGAAGATTCTTTCCGATAAATGGAGCGTGGATAAACGGGCTACCCGGTGTAATCCTGTTGCGACCGAGCTCTAACCGCCAGTGAGACGCAGGAATCGATTGCGAAGACTCTCCTGCACATTAATAGCATCTCTAATCTGCGGGCTCGTAATCCTTTAAATCGGCAATGCTTCCGCGAACATTATGGACTCCCGTTATTTTCCAGGCAGCGCAATTGAATCTATGCTCTATGATTGCGTTACGATCTGCCGACCTTTGTTAACGATCGCTGAAACAATTGGCCGGATGTGCCTGGGTGCTTCCCTTCTGCAGGTGTCACGTCGCTGGGACCTGGTTGGGATCGTTTGCTGCGAAAAAGGCAACTTCTCCGTTGTCTCCGAGAGATTCTCTCTGATGCTTATCCGTGATGGGATTATGAGACGTCATTGAATTAAATAGCTTTTTAAGTAGAGTACAGGGTGTGTCACGGAATTGACGATGATTAAATTCTGGGCTGCCATGGCAGGCTTAAAGCGATAGTTTCATACAGTTGTTTGGGACACCCTGTATGTTGTTAAATTATATTTTTAAATTATTTTTCATGGGTGAAAGATTCGTTATATATTATCGCTTAGCACTAGGACTACTGGTGTGTAATGTATATGTAAATATCATGCATGTGATTGATATTAACCCCTTGCACTCGGGAACCTTATCGTTATTTTTGTGCATCTTATAATTTGAGGATTTTCTGCTGTAAAACGGTATATTAAATGTCATATGCAAATTAAGATGTAGAATTATTTTACTCCTGCATTCCAGGTATCATTGCATTATCCAAATTTGATATATTATTTAACATCGTTCTTCAGAATTTGATTAAATGGTGACTTAGGGTCGCCTCTAGAGTGCAAAGGGTTAATTAGTATGATATAATGAAAATGAAAGAGTATGCGCGATTGTGACTCTATTCGAACAAAGGTCAGTACAATTTTTGTTTAGATGTAGTCATTTTGATCCACTTGGTAGTTTAGGATTGTAAAAATCTAGGTCCTAAGTATGGAACAGTAGAAATTGGAATAAAAGAGAACGTCTGGTAATATGATTTATTTTGATATTATATTTTAAGTATTTTATATAATAGCTGTGATGAAATTCATACTCCTATAAATATCTCCATCTGACCTATAACTAATCCATCTTCGTATTACAATTTAATAGTCTCTATTTGATTCAATCTGACAAAATATATCAGAACTTGGTCGTACTGGTTGAACCAAGTCACTTCAGGTCACCATGAATACGTCACCAGCTTCCAAAATTAGACCTAACAATCCATAATGTGTCTACCTCAACACGGTATATATAAATAACTAATCAATAGCCAGTAACAATACTTAATAATACATACTAATTCAGTAAGAAGTCCTAAAACAGTATATATAAATCAATAAATAATAATAAATAACAAGTTGATAAAATTAAAAATCTGAAGTCTGAGAAACCTGACTTCTTACATATACTACTAACCCTCAAGTCACTTCGTGTCACCATGAACGCGTCATCAGCCTTCCAAAATTAGACCTATCAATCCATAACGTATGCCTTAACATAGTATACATAGATAATCAATCAACATTGATAGGATTTTAGATAGGTTTTATTTATTAACCACAACAGATTTACTTGATATTCGGTACACACGATGTTCTATTAGATTTTATTGAGAACTAAAACCATAACAGCTCGCACCCGAACGTTCAAGCTCATCCTCACACACACACATACACTCATACTTGCATACATCCTTAGTCGATAAATAAACACAGGACGTTACCGACTTACAGTGGAATAAGTATTCGTGTTTCCTCACAAATATCCTATAACAATGCACGATAGCAAATAATAATTTCCAGGGATTCAATGGAAATATCTAAAACAGTGTATATAAGTAATAAATGAATTGTCAGGTCAATTTAAAAGCCAAAAATTTTCAATGTCTATAGAAAGTTGACTCGTTATCCCTATGTTGACCCAAGTCACTTCAGATCACCATCAGGCACAATACTCGTCTCCCAACCCCAAGCCCAGACTCGAGCCCGGTTCATCAATTTCACCCTGTCCGGCGACCTTGCGCGCCTCAGGTTCTCCCCCATCGAGTAGTCGTGGACGAGTGTCGTCGACGTGGGTCGTACGATAATGTCGAACGATTATAAGACGTCTATATTTGCGCCTGTCCCCGGGCGGGATAGATCCATCCACCTTGCCCGGTAATGGGACTTCACGCAGGGCTCGTCGTTAAAGCGACAGGTCAGCCGTGACACCCTCGGTTCTGCTCTCGTCCCCGCACTTCCGTTAGCTTCGTTTTCGCGTGAACTGGATTAGAACGAACTTGGCCTGGCCTCTGTCCGCGGCGAACGATCCGTGGGAATCGGAATAACGGAGGGATAGATCCGCGGTGTGCTGCCCGATCGCGATAACGACCAGGTCCGAGTCCTGCTCGTCTTTCAGCGGTTGGTCAGCGGCTCGTTAAAACTGCTTGTTGCGCCGTGAAATCCTCGCACGATCCGCCCGTGCAATCCTCACGTGATCCTTATACTCGGAAACCACCTAGCCAGGCTAGAGCCTGGATCAGTTCGCTCGTTCTCTACCTTCCGTGTGCCACTCAGGAGTTTGTACCCGCAATGGACACCGGTTTGATTGCAACGTGGCGTAATAGGTCAACCTTCTGTAACGAAATTGCCACTGATACGTTTGCTCACGTTTGACATGGTCAATGTAAGAAAGACATATGTTTATATTGCATCAGTAAAATTAGAAAATAAATCTAGGATATGTAGGATTTTTACGTTCAATGGAGATACGGGCCACGGTGGCGCTAGTGAGTTAAAGGAACACAAGGTAAATCGAAATATTAAAACTCTCGGTTCTTTAATTTATAAAGGCTATGTCGTGTCAGGAAATTAAAAAATAATTACATTGTATGTACGATATTTAGTCCATATTCGTCGGAGATATAGGTTACGGTGGCGCTAGTGAGTTAGTGAATATAAGACCAATCTACGGAATATTAACACTTCTTTCTTTTCAACGATGAAAGGAATATCCCAATATCGTATCAGTAAAATTAAAAAATAATTCCATTGCATGCACGATATCTACAGTACAGTCATTGGAGATATAGATCACGGTGGCGCTAGTGAGTTAAAGGAACACAAGACCAATCAGTAGAATATTAACACTTCTTTCTTTTCAACGAAGAAAGGAATATCCCAATATAGTATCAGTAAAATTAAAAAATAATTCCATTGCATGCACGATATCTACGGTACAGTCATTGGAGATATAGGTTACGGTGGCGCTAGTGAGTTAAAGGAACACAAGGCAAATCAGTGTAATATTAACACTTCTTTCTTTTCAACGAAGGAAGGAATACCTAAATCATATCAGTAAAATTAAAAAATAATTCCATTATATACACGATATCTATATACAGCGATCGTAGATACGGGCCAGGGTGGCGCTAGTGAGTTAACTCGTTCTTAATATTAAAATTCACGGACAATTTCGCACCATCTCTGTCTAGAACTCGTACCATCAAATTTAGCAGTACAAACATGCTTTACCTCGGGGACAATCAACTTTGCTCGCGATTAAACTTGCACCCACATCTCGAGAAGATACAAACGCAAGCGAACACACGCGTGACGATATACGATACAGGGGAAACCTCGAACCTTTTTGATTCCCTCTAGCGACGAATGCGCTAACCGTAGTCGTCATCCTCGCTACATAACAGTCACGATCGGTACAATGCGTACATATACCAACAATCTAAAACTTGTAGCCTCGGAGAGCAGTGCTAACCCTCCGAGCGTTCGCGATTCGTATTTAAATGCGCAAGAGGAGCTGTTGCATCCAGGTTGTTGGCGAGTTGGTCGCGGTTGTCTGGATAGATCTATTTAAATTCTAAGTAGAAGTCCCTCGCTGGCCAAGGCTTCCTGTCTCCCTCGAGACACGGTGATAACAGGCAGAGCGAGAGAGCGAGAGACCAGGGGGAGGACTTTTAAGTCGGGATCGTTTATTAGCCCAGGGACCGGTAATAAACGGTTCCATCGATTATCAGATGAAAAGCCTGGAAATAGAGGTTTTTCCCGTTTGGACCAGGCGGAGCCGGGTAGTAGGAGGCCGTTGAATTCGCTCCGTTTTGCTTCTTTGTCCATACCACTGGCTCCGACGCTATCTCGGGGTCTGCTTATCCGATGACAGAGATATCCCCGTGACAGGGGCGAGAGAAAGAGAGAGAGAGGCGAGACGGAAAGGAGAGCAAGTGGCTGGTCGGTGCATTTAGTCGGGATAATTAAAGTACACGGCGAGCACTCGAGACACGAGCTGGTAAATGTCACCGGTTGCATATTGTTGTTCAGGGACAAGTGGCAGCTCTGTTCTTCTCTCTGCCTGGCTATGGCCTACTCCGTCTATCCGCGGCGATCGTAATCGCCGTGACGTGTCTTCATTCATGCAGAATTCTCCGCCATCGATCCCGCTGAGAGGGACCTAGCTCAGTGGATCGGTCACGCGCGAAGGGATTCACGGAATTTCCGCAGGTTACTCACTGCGATACGAGTCCCGTGAAATAACGGCACGCTTTTTCCGTACAGCCTACACTTTTTCCCGCCTTTTCCCTCCTTTTTCACTTCGCCGTCCCTCCTGTTTCTCGTTCTACTCTGTTGCACCGTTAAACGACCACCTGAGCCGCCTGTTTGTTCCCATTCGCCGACTACTCTTCGACGAATCTTCAGGAGAAACGAGTGTTAGCCGTAATAGCTTGCTAATGCTTTCGAACCCTTCTGCAATTTTTTTCAAGCCATTCTTTCAGAGTAGGCATTGCGACTTATGGAGTGTGCTTCGTGAAGGATTTAGACGTGTGAGAGTCTGAAATATTTCTGTACGAGATGTGACAAGGTATTGCGAGTGTGCATTCGTATTTGGCGGTCGGCGTGTAGGTGAGTCGCCATCTGGCGGACGTTTAAGGGAGTTTCAGAGTGAGGTCATGGGCGAAAAGGAACATGGCGAAGTGTGTATCGACATGGGTGGCCCGTGTTGGGAGGCCTGTTAATGTAGATTAAACAGTCGAGTTTTATTTGATTTTCTATAGATATATTAAACCTAGACTATGTGTATAAATAAGCAACTTCACTTTATTTACTTTTGTTATAGTAACTATTACTATGTCTAGTAATTATTACTCACAGTTAGGCGAAGGAAGCGCTGTCGTACTATCCAATATAAATTTTTGAAAAGCTTGGGCATTAAAATTGTCAAATATTTGCCCACAAACTTCAGTCAATGAAGAACTGGATACGAGATGGCCGACTCGACTCCAATACTGCCATCTGGCGATCTTTCACTCCATTAATATGCAACTCTATATATCATACATTCTATGCCCAACAATTTCTTTGGAATTCTTATAGCATCTAAACGATACAAAAGCGTTAAAATTCTCGAAAAATTGAATGCAAAGATGGCTACTCAATCGTCAAATACTTAGTTTACGCGTTACATATCGTCCACAAAGTTTAGTCAATGAAGAACCGACTACGAGATGGACGACTCGATACAAAAACCGCCATCTGGCGATTTTATACTCCACCTAAATACAACTCTGTATATCATATACTCTATGCCTAACATCTCTATATCTAAACGATACAAAATAATTAAAATTCTTGAAAAATTGAACGTCAAGATGGCTACTCAATCGTTAAATATTTAATTTACGCGTTACATATCGTCCACAAAGTCTAGTCAATGAAGAACCGAATACGAGATGGACGACTCGACACGAAAACCGCCATCTGGCGATTTTTCAGTCTATCTAAACATAACTCTATATATCATACACTCTATGCCTCATTTCCTTGCATCCAAACGATATTAAAGCGTTAAAATTCTCGAAAAACTATACTTAAAGATGGCTACGGAAACCGTTGAACCGAACACTGCCATCTGGCGACCTTTCACCGCACCTAGACGCAACTCTGTATACCATACACTCCATGCCTAATATCCTTGTATCTAAACGATATTAAAGCGTTAAAATTCTGGAAAAACTGAATGCAAAGATAGGCACTCGTGATTAAGACAAATTCGCTCTCACACTTTAGATGTGCATGATTCATCCGTAGTGAGCGTGAAAGATGAAACCAGTTCGATAATTGCTCCTCTAGTTTTCACTGGTCACTCCAAACGAGACTTACCTTTCACCGTGGACAAACTATCCTCGACACGCCTACAAAGCCTCGTCTTTGGGCCCATTAAATGGACGGATCGACGAATTATTCCACGGCGAATTTGCAAGGAAAGCAATGCGTGCGAGATTGAAACGGTAAACGATGCCGGATAACGCAATGCAGCGCGGAAAGAGAGAAAATAGAGCAAGTATGAAAGTAACGTGCGGCGATCGGAGCGTGGAAAAACTGTAATCGCGGAGGGTATTAGTTTCGTTTTATTAGCAGCTTTCTTGCCGGGGAAATTAATACTCGGTCGAAGGGATATGGTAATTTATGTTGTCGTTAAAACGGGGGGAGAAAAGCGGCAGGATGAAATTAGGGAAATAGTTACGTTTATCGAGCACTTACGCTCTTGCTACGCCGCGAGATTAATTTCGCACATGTGTGCATCCCGCGTTATAAAATAATTCGAATTACGTTTCTTGCTTAATCTGCGACTCGTATCGCACAGAGCCGTAGCTTATGCGCGTATCAAGCATACATAGCGTTCGCGCATTATGCATGGAATAATAATAAATACAAAGCGATCAGAGATCGCCCGGCTCCGATAGTGATTCCAATTTTTGGCAGCGTGACTCTCCCGGAATAAAACCTCCTATCACACTGAATTATGTCATCGGAACTCGGCAGTCTTGTAACTGACCTCGTAATTGCGACGGCAATAAAGATAGTAAATAAAAAATTGCACGGTTTAGTTGGTCGTAGTTAAAAATAAAATATCTCGAGCAAAGAGAATTTTAAAGAGAATGGGAACCCATAGCACATAAATATTGAATTTGAAGTTCAAAGGACTTTATATAAGCAACAAAAAATATTCTAATTTAAAATAATTTATAATTTATTTTATTATTTTCGACAGTTCGCATAGTATGGCGATACATATATTATGTTAATTATTTTTGACCTCTGAACGATTAATTAAATTTTTCTCTTATAAAACAGTACAATGTTTATTAAAAATATCGTCAAAGTTAAAATTCCAAGTATTAATTCTTATTAGCATAATTTTTTGACAAAATATGATTTATTTTTGTACACATTATTGCCCATAAATATGTAGATTAAAATTGCTGATCGATTAATAAATGAATTAGAATTTTTCGCATCGCGATAGTTCCTCCGCGTTCCGCTAGATGGCGCATGTGAGTTATTTGCCAAGTTCACGCTCTCGAAACGATTATATTTCGATACGAACGTTCATAATAGCAACGCAAACGAAGATTTCCTTTCTATGCCAGGGCACGTTGTACATTTCCCCTCTGTCCCCTTCTATTTTTATTTTTTTTTTTTTCATTTTTCACCCTTTGCCAAAAGCGATATCGAGCGCATCGGGTTGCAACGGAGGTTTCGTGACGTTCAATAAATATTTATCCTTCGCCCGGGGCTATTACCGGCAAATATTTGGTCGCATTTACAGCGCCAACAGCGACAAATAATACCGCGGGCCTTCACCATCCCCCCTCTCTCACTCGCTCTCTCACTCTGTGGCGCTGTATGAACCTATGTACCTATAAACGGACTCTACCGGCCGAATAATTTATTACTGGTACCGGGAAGCGAGATTTGCATAAAACAGGGGTTTTCGCGCGTCCTCGAATCGATCGAAAATTGCGACGTTCGCTCTCGTCCACGTGGCCGGCCCCCCCTTTTTGGCACGCGCCCACCCCTAACACTGTGCCAGCCCCGAGCATCGCCGATTCTCTCGAGTATCTTCGTCGAAACGCTGCACCCGGAGGATTTTCCCGGATTTTTTCCTCCGCTTTACGGAAAATTCGGGGACACACGGCTTTTCTCTGTGACGGGACAGGGCTTCGTGCGGGTTCATGCAGGGTCGTTTCACCACTCGCTTCCCCCCCGCCCCCCTCCTTCGTTGTTTTATTCGCAGATACGGTTGGCATTCTTTGTTTCATTGTTCGGACAGGGGTCTTTCGTATCTTTGGTTTTAAATCGGTAGTTTTGTACACATAGGGGTTATCGAATTGGTCAATGTAGCTAATTCGGGGTCCTTTTAGTGTAAATGTGGTGCTGTTTTCCATGAAATTGATGACGTTTTAGGGTACTCTAGGTTTTGAGTTACTATCACTATCATTGGTATCGAATTTTTGAAAAAATTTCATTCCTTACTGTGATATCCATTTAACTCACTAGCGCCACCACGACCCATATCTACACTATGAATAAATATTCACTCTAAATATTTCCAATTTTATTTATATTATCTCGGAATTTTCATTTTTCCTGTGTTATGTACGCATTAATTGTACATATTATACTGTAGGATTTTTAGCTATAAAAAATGTTATTCTACATTTTATTGTATGTGTGCAAATTTGTACGGAAATAGCTTTTTAAAAATCATTTACATTTTCCATTTGTTTCCCCATTGCACAAAGGAGTATGCTTTACCAGATATCACGTTCTAAAGTATTATTCAAGTTTGTGAAATAAATATTAGTTAAAATGTAAAAAATTTTATGTAATAAATCGATGTATAAAATATCTAAGATAAGCAATATCTAAGAATACTTTATGCGAGTATATTACCAATTTTAAATTAAAATTGTGCATATATGTGTAGGATTTTTAGCTCTCTGCAGACCAAAATCTGCGTGTCTAGTAAAGAACAACTCTCTTTGATAACAAAACAAGTTTAGTTAATTGACATAATACACCAGGTTCCTCTCAATTATGACACTCAACGTCTCTACACACACTGTATTCTCGACTACACCCCGTCTGCCTGCCTCGCGTCCTTGCATCCCTATTTAAATCCAGATCTATCTCATTCTATACACACGCTTTCTCTCTCAATCATTCTGCAGACATTCCGACAAAAGGATTTGCCGCTATCATTTGTTCTTTCTGCGCTAAATATCCGATACCGCCGTTCGCTACTCCTTGCTTTTCAAGGAGCCGCCCAAACGCTCCGCACACTGATTCACCTCGTCAAAGCCGATGCCGCTGTTTATTATTTGATAGAGTCCTTCGCCGCTCGCCACTCTATAATACATTATATACCATTTGAAAATCGATTTATTATACCTTAATATCGCTCGTTGGGTAAATAAAATGGGAAAAATATAAGTAAAACGATCTCGATTCAATTTTACCGTCACACTTTCTCATTTAGAGATTAATCCTGTGGAAACATCTACACAGTTCGGTTCTGAGAAAAGTTCTCACTCGACTCGGCGTACTTACGAAAGAAACGGGAATGGCCATCGAATTTTTGAACAAGTTCCGAATGGCTAAGGCAAGTTTAACAGTGGACATGCCGTGTATAAAAGCTCGGATTTAATCCCATCGTGGAAGCTGTAACGGATTCGCGTCGTAGAATTCAGTTTCGAAGGGGTTATTGTCGGAGTTGGAGGAAGTTAGTTCCGAGGGAGAGAAAATCGCAAGTCCGATATCTTACCTTTGATCCCATCGAGGAAGTTTTTATTTCATCGCAGTTGCGAGCCCACGGTTTTTCTAATTTATGGCCGGTCCTTTTATCGTCGGATTAAAATCTCAACGATTTATCAGCGACGAAGATAAAGAAAGTAGCGAAGTTTGAGAATTTCCAACGATTTATGCCGCTCTTTCGTACAGGCACGTCCTTTGTTATCATTACACCGCCTATCTTTTCCGAGTTAAAACGCACGATTCTAAATCACTTCAATTATTTTCCCTCAAAACAACGCGCCAGATAAAACAAACTTCGGTGCCCATTTTTCTTAACGGAGATCAGCCTGTGAGGTTCCCTCGTGCAGCGATAAGTTTAGTCACGTTGCAGGAATAATAAATAGTATCTGGAGGAAACGTACTTTGGAACTTTTGTCCAAGTATAAACACGTCGTTAGCGAGAATTGTTTATTTTATGTTAGATCATCGTGGATCAAATTTTATTTGAAATAAATATTTCAGTAGCAATTGAATTTTTAATATTTTTCACTGCAGTGACACTTATTTATTTCTCTTTTTGCCTGACTGTTCGATTTTAGTGTTATTTCCACATCTAAGGACTTCAAATCATCTCAATCACGTTGTATCAATATTTATTGAACGATACATTTTAGATATATTTATACAACATACTTTATCTTTTTTAAACGTCGCGCAAATTTCCAAAATTTCAGAGAATCTTATAAAAATGGCGTCTATATTATTGGTTCACGTTCCCTGAGCACGAAACTTCAACCCGATTCACCGAATTCTCCAAGATAGCTCTACAATCGTCTCCCAAAGTCGCGAAGTGGGCACCCCGCCGCGAAGTCGGCCATTTCCCGCGCCTCGACAAGATGGCGCCGGCCGCGTTGACCGTTCGCGAGCCCTTCTCCACCGCTGCACTTGAAATACGATCAAACCGCATGCTTAAGCCACAACCAGTCACGCCATGTATCAAAACCCTTCTATCATCAGGCACCGCAAGTTTCTTCCGGCGGTATTCAAACCGAGGCCGTACCACCGCGTTCTCGCGAAGCCCGATAAATCTCTCCTCTTCTCTCCTGTCTCCCAATACCCCGCGAAGATCGATATTCGTACGCCTCGTGCCTAAAACCTAAAATTCTAGATGGAAATTGAAGCGGTCCTTACTCACCCTCTCGGCTACGCGTATTTCATCCGTGAAATACTCGAAGTAATATCATTAAAATCCCTTTCCGGGCCATTGTGCGCGGGGAAAAATTCGATTAGCGATCGGTCGAAACGGCGAAATGGAATTCGAGTCGGACGCTCGTCCCTCTCTCACCCTCGCATGGTAATTTCGTTTAATACGAGCGCGGATGAAACCGCAGCTTGTATTCCGTACGTGTATCGCGCGTGGGCCCCGCCGATTGGCCACCCTGTCTATGCGATTAATAAATTAACGTCGACGCGCCAGTCGAACGAGTTTCGCAATTATCGAAAATCCAGCAAGCGCGCGAAACCAGCTTGCCCGGGCCTCGATGATTAAGCTCATGCACGTGGAACGATGTAAACGAATTATTCCGCGATAACCACCACCCCCCTTTCGTCTTTTGTGTCATTTCGTTTCCATTTTTTTCTCTCTTTTTTTGGGAGGGGAGGATGGTGGAGTTGGTGGTGTTTTATTCGATGTTTTGGGAAGAATTGCGGGCAGGGACGAGTCGGGTTTGGGTTTTTAAAGGGACCCTATTGGGGCGCAACAGGGTGCAACAAGTGGGAGTTTTACAAAAACGAATTAGATGTTTTGGAGTTTGGGAGACTTTTTCTTGAAGCGTTTTATATTCTTTGAATTTTAAATTACTTTTACATAAATATCTAATATACCTGTTTTTAATTAAATCTTTAATTTATATTTTAAATTATAATAATATATAATATTATAAATGAAGTATCTATGTGTATTATAAATGTTATTCAAACTTTCATTAAAAAGTTGTTAAAAATTGCCCTATACATTAAAAAAGAATGAAAAGTCGAATTTGTTACTTCACGTACTCCGTTGTCAATGAACGAGCCACTAATTCCCTTTTCCACTCAATTTAATTCACTTTGACGAACTTGCTCTTTCAAAATTGCCCGCCCCTAAAAGTCAACTAAAAGCTGCCACCCCTTTTCTTCCTTCTAAATAAACTTTCGCGCAACAATTTCTCGATAAAGTTCAGTTTTGAAAAATAAAATCTGTAATCCCACTTTGTATAAAGTTTCAACATTCCACACTCGATATTTCCTCCGCTACAGATTCCAGCGTTTACCGCACCCTTAAATGCTTTCATAAGGAAGGGAAAAAATATAGGAACGAATAAAAAAAGGGAAAAAATGGCAAGTTGAAGGTTCAAAGCGGTTTGTAGGCCGCGATTCCTTCTCTGGAGTATACTTAAAGAGGCGTGGCTGGATGTAGGAATGTTGAGGGCATCTGTGAGAAATTCTCGGCTTTGCTGAATTTTGCATACGCTCCGCGTGCATAGCTTCTGCGAGGCAATGGCCTGTGCAACGCGATTCCGTGATATCCGATATTCCCGGGTATTTATATTATTCCGTTTCCCGTTCGTCGACAAGAAAATTTCCCCGTTTCTCGTCTTAATTAAAATTCGAAGTCTGTCCGTTCGGGTCCAGTCGCGAAACCCGAGACCACGGGTCACCCCTAATTTTTAGGGAGGAGGGGGGGGGGGAGAAAAAAGGAGAAATCGTGATCGTAAACTGGAACTACGTCGTAAAGCTTAATAAAGTGCACTAAAGTATGTAAATGGCACGTCGTCGTTCCACGTTCTGCCTATCGAGACAGTCGTAAACTACTGTCATTTTACTGGGAAAAATGTATGCGGGGGAATATGGGCCTCGTTGCAGCACTGGTAACCTTTAGATAACCGAAGGTTAGGGACTCGCTGCGTAGTTGAAATTTCTTTTTTTACGACTTTCGCTTCGCTAGAAATTTCACCACGTATTGTCGTTGTATTAATAACGTTGTTTCGTTCAGAAGAATATGGTGTAGGCGTGGTGTAGCGTGTGGATTATTAGTTATTGGTAAACGCGAAGGTTTGGAGTAGATAGAGGAACTAATTGGGAAATTAAAAATTCGTGGGGCATTGGTATCCATCACCAACAGTATCAGGACTGTCATTAGAACTAGTGTCATAATTTGTATTATAACTGGTATCATGATTAATATTAGGAATAGTATTACTAGTACCACAATTAGTATTACTAATATTGGGACCAGTGTCACTAATATTGGGACCAGCGTCACTAATATTGGGACCAGTGTCACTAATATTGGGATCAGTGTCATTAATATTGGGATCAGTGTCATTAATATTGGGACCAGTGTCATTAATATTGGGACCAGTGCCACTAATAGTGGGACCAGTTTCACTAATATTGGGACCAGTTCCACTAATATTGGGACCAGTTCCACTAATATTGGGACCAGTTCCACTAATATTGGGACCAGTTCCACTAATATTGGGACCAGTTCCACTAATATTGGGACCAGTTCCACTAATATTGGGACCAGTTCCACTAATATTGGGACCAGTTCCACTAATATTGGGACCAGTTCCACTAATATTGGGACCAGTTCCACTAATATTGGGACCAGTGCCACTAATATTGGGACCAGTGTCACTAAGATTGGGACCAACGTCTTTAATATTGGAACCAGTGTCATTAATATTGGAACCACTGTCATTAATATTGGAACCAGTGTCACTAAATTGGGACCAGTGTCACTAAATTGGGACCAGTGTCACTAAATTGGGACCAGTGTCACTAAATTGGGACCAGTGTCACTAAGATTGGGACCAGTGTCACTAAGCTTGGGACCTGTGTCACTAAGGTTGGGACCAATGTCACTAAGGTTGGGACCAGTGTACCTAACATTGCGACTAGTGTACCTAACATTGCGACTAGTGTACCTAACATTGCGACTAGTGTACCTAACATTGCGACTAGTGTACCTAACATTGCGACTAGTGTACCTAACATTGCGACTAGTGTACCTAACATTGCGACTAGTATACCTAACATTGCGACTAGTGTACCTAACATTGCGACTAGTGTACCTAACATTGCGACTAGTATAACTAATATTGCGACTAGTATTACAAGCACCGTCACTAGTGTCACTAGCATCGCGACTAGTGTCCCTAGCATCGCGACTAGTGTTGTCCCTAGCATCGCGACTAGTGTTGTCCCTAGCATCGCGACTAGTGTTGTCCCTAGCATCGCGACTAGTGTTGTCCCTAGCATCGCGACTAGTGTCACAACTAGTACCATAACTAGCACCCTAACTATTATTACATCATTGCCCTTGCCACAATACAAATTCACGAAAAACAAAGAGAAAATGAAAATTCAGATTGTACTGCGACGCGAGAACCCGTTTCACTTCTCCACGGTCCATTTCTCGAAATGCCCGTGACGTCACTCGTATAACCATGTACACCGCTGTCATAACAGCTCGTAAGTATGACGCAAACGGCAGAATTTGCCGGGGAAATCTTTCCAGCCAGAAAGGGGTTAAGAGTCTCCATTCTGCTGGACGATTTGTTTTGCTACGTCCCGGTTGCCTTACCGATTTACCACCGAGAGCTATATCGCTGCCGGTTCGCGTTTCACGTGTCGTTAACCGTGTCCCGCTTTCGACGTGGTACGCGGCGGTCGCTCCATTAGAGACGTCCCTTTTTCGCCAACGAGTCGCGCGATTAATCGACCGACGGCCAGCCGGCCGATATCGACGGGCAAAATGGAGCGGTCCAGCGGACCGTGCAAGACGCCGACACGTTTCCACCGCGTTTCCATGAGGACCGCCGCGACCGCCACTGCGAGGCTGCCCACGGCGAGACGCCTGTGGATCCACGTACCCTTCGCCAGGGAACAGAAATTTGTTTCCATGCACTCGAGATGAATGTTCTCCACCAGAGTGTCTCGCTGCATCTTCCATTTCTCGTTTCACCGATTTTTCTTAAGGTTTCGGAAGGGGGTACCCCGATTGGAGGTTTACTTAGCCAGAGTCAAATTTCTTTCGATCTTCGCGTGATGGATGTTACCTTTTGGATTAATTATTCTTCGTTTCCGTGATTTTTATTGGTATTTTGAAAAGCGAATTTTAAATTCATTTTTGGGATGAAAAAATTTATTTTTGGGATTGCATTATTGCATTTCTTGTTACTATGATTTTTCTTAGTATAGTGGAACGAGTATTCCAAATTCATTTTGAGAGTGGAAGAAAATTATGTTTGTGATTTCATTATTGGATCTCCTGTTATCGTGATTTCTCTTAGTATCGTGGAAAGAGTATTCCAAATTTATTTTGTGGATGGGCAAAAATTATGTTTATGATTGCATTATTGGATTTCTTGTTACCATGATTTTTCTTAGTATAGTGAAACGAATTTTTCGAATTTATTTTGGGAGTGGAAGGAAATTATGTTTATGATTGCATTATTGGATCTCCTATTATCGTGATTTTTCTTATTATTGTGGAAAGAGTATTCCAAATTCAATTTGTGGATGGGAAAAAATTTCTTTTTGGGATTGCATTATTGGATCTCTTGTTATCACGAATTTTCTTAGTATAGTGGAACGAGTATTCCAAATTCGTTTTGGTAGTGAAAGAAAATTGTTTATGATTGCATTATTAGATTTCTTGTTACTATGATTTTTCTTAATATTTTGGAATTTGAACTTGAGTATTCCAAATTCATTTTGGAGGTGGAATAAAATTATGCTTGGGATTGCATTATTATATTTCTTGTTTCTATAATTTTTCATAAGATTTTGCAAAGTGAATTGCACATTTTGAATTTCGATAATTTATTTCGAATTTACACAGAGGGTGATTCAAATATACTATTGTCTCCCTTGTATTAAATCGATTTAAATGAATATCATATTTTTGTGTACATCACGGTTTCGAATATTTATTTTATATTTAATATATTACTTAAGTCACAGTAATAACTATAATAAAATAATTTTTTGTTTTAAAATAAAATACTAATAATTCCTATTGTAGAACAGGAAATTATGCAATATTTCGAAATTCATTATCTCAAGATTAAAAAGCACGCGAATTAACTTACTGTAAATTATTATACTCGCATCAGATTTACTCACGCACGCAATTTAACAGTATATTCACCCACGTTAGTTCTAACTAATAATTTTTCTCCAGTTATTATCGCTAAGTACATTAAAACCCACGCGATATTTCACACTAACGTATTAAAAATTTTATGATATATTCTAACCTATAATATTTTCTGATTTTAGGTAAGATTTTGGACAACGATTGTCATTTTCAAGATATAGTAAGTACATACTATAACATACATCATGTACAGAGTAATGTTCAATTACTTCACTGTCTTTATTTATTAAAAATATTTCATCTCTTCAGTGAAATTTGGAAAATTTTAATATCGCCATAGTTATTACATTAGTATGTGAACTTCATTGAGACACCATTGTGGTGTACAATCCTTTAGTCATGTTGTCTGTATAAACATTTGCAGCTAATTAACTTTGGCTAAGATGAATAGATCATTAGTATACCAGCGTACTAGGTGAACATTCAAAATCGATTTCCTCGAAAACGAAGCTTTAAATGACAAAATTTTTATTCTTTACTTCAGATGTTCGTTCATGTATAGTGCATTCGAGAAAAGAAAGCACAACGTGTTTTCATCCTCACGACTGGCACCCTGCGTTGACAGCTATCATGATCACTGTCATATCCTATCTGACTCGATCTTGCTACGGCCTGCCAATTATCTTCGTCATCGTTTTCGGCCAATAAATGTCACTGCCTGTCATCAAGGGATAATCAGTAGTGGGAATATAAACTCGCTGTGCCTTCTTTTCTCGAACGCACAATAGAATCACTAGTTTCCCAGTAGTGTACTACTATTACTAGGACACCCTATAGAAAGAGATTCAGTAGTGATACGAAATAGGCTGGCATCTTGCGCTGACAACTCCCATGATTACAGGCAGTGACCGCTGTTGGCCGAAGATGGCAGTAGATTCAACGTCTCTTGACGCTATTGGCAGTAGACTCAACGTCTCTTAACGCGATTGACAGTAGATTCAAAGTTTCTTGACACTATTGGCAGTAGACTCTACGTCTCTTTACGCTATTGACAGGAGATTCAATGTTTCTTGAGACTATTGGCAGTAGATTCAACGTCTCTTGATACTATTGGCAGTATATTCAACGTTTTTTGACACTATTGGCAGTAGATTCAACGTCTCTTGACGCTATTGGCAATAGACTCAACGTCTCTTCACACTGTTAGCAGTAGACTCAACGTCTCTTCACACTGTTAGCAGTAGACTCAACGTCTCTTCACACTGTTAGCAGTAGATTCAACGTTCCTTGGCACTATTGGCAGTAGACTCTACGTCGCTTTACGCTATTGACAGTAGATTCAACGTTTTTTGAGGCTATTGGCAATAGCTTTAACGTTACATGACGCTATTGACAGTATATTCAACGTTTCTTGGCACTATTGGCAGTAGATTCTACGTCTTCTGACGCTATTGACAGTAGATTCAACGTTTCTTGATGCTATTGGCAGTAGATTCAACGTTTCTTGATACTATTGGCAGTAGACTCTACGTCTCTTGACGTTATTGACAGTATATTCAACGTTTTTTGACACTCTTGGCAGTAGATTCAACGTTTTTTGACACTATTGGCAGTAGATTCAACATCTCTTGATACTATTGGCAGTACATTCAACGTTTTTTGGCACTATTGGCAGTAGACTCAACGTCTCTCGACGCTATTGGCAATAGACTCAACGTCTCTTGACACTGTTAGCAGTAGATTCAACGTTTCTTGGCACTATTGGCAGTAGATTCTACGTCTCCTGACGCTATTGACAGTAGATTCAACGTTTCTTGATGCTATTGACAGTAGATTCAACGTTCCTTGATGCTATTGACAGTAGATTCAACGTTCCTTGATATTATTGGCTGTAGATTCAACGTTTCTTGATATTATTGGCAGTAGATTCAACGTTTCTTGGCACTATTGGCAGTTGACTCTACGTCTCTTTACGCTATTGACAATAGGTTCAACGTTTCTTGACGTTATTGACAGTAGATTTAACATTTTTTGATGCTATTGACAGTAAATTCAACGTTTCTTTGCACTATTGGCAATTGACTCTACGTCTCTTTATGCTATTGACAATAGGTTCAACGTTTCTTAACGCTATTGACAGTAGATTTAACATTTTTTGATGCTATTGACAGTAAATTCAACGTTTCTTATTTTATCAGTGTACGGATATAAGTCCCGTCACACTGTCATATCCTATTTGACTTGGTCTTGCGATTACCTTCGTCACCGTTTCTGGCAAATAATGGTCCCCGCCTGTCATCAAGGGATAATCAACAGTGTTAATCAATATTGGGAATCTAAACTCGCTGTGCCTTCTTTTCTCGAACGCACAATAGAATCACCACTTTCCCAGTAGTGTACTACTATTACTAAGACTACTATTACTAGAAAAAGATTCAGCAGTGATACGAAATAGTCTGGCATCCTCCGCTGACAACTCCCATAATCACCGGCAGTGATCGCTATTGGCCGAAGATGGCAGTAGATTCAACGTCTCTTATTTTATCAGTGCACAGGAAAGTCCTGTCACACTGTCATATCCTATCTGACTCACTCTTGCTTGTTAATAATCCCCTTTACCGTTTTTTGCCAATAACTGTCACTGCCTGTCATCAAGGGATAATCACCGGTGTTAATCAATACTGGGGAATATAAACTGGTTGTGCCTTCTTTTCTCGAACGCGCAATAGAATCACCACTTTCCCAGTAGTGTACTACTATTCCCGAGGTACCCTGTAGAAAAAGATTCAGCAATGATACGTAATAGTTTCGTGACTCACCCCGTATAAAATACACGCCACACACATCCACGACGTCTTCTCGAGTTCCACTCTCATTCTCTCTCTCTTTTTCCCTCTCCGGGATCGCGAGGAGAGTCGTTTATTTCCCTTCTGACGCAGCGGAACGCCCGCACCGATCCTCCGGCATCGAAACACACCCCCTGTTCTCCGCTTTCGCTCGAACCAGAGGAAAAAGGCCTCGTTCGTTAAACGTTCATCCGGATCTGCTCCCCAACCCTATGGGATTCTGCCCGTTCGGTTAATTTCGCCGCGGTATTTTTCCTCGCTTATCGCATTAATTGCATCGCCGCACCGCGATGGGGATTAAATTTCGTTTAATGAACAACGCCGTATCCGCGAGCGCGTGTATACGCGCATGGTCCTCGAACGGAGGATTATTCTTGACGATACGAAGGGGTTGGATGAGAGAGACGGCTGACTCGGTGTATTCCTTTGTCGCGGCCGGGGTACGGGGTTGAAAGCGAGTCGGCGGATGTCTCCTCGCTTTTGCCACACCGGAAACGCGACAAAGGCTTCGACTTTCGATGGTGTTTTATGACGACGTATGGAGATTCTATGAGCGTGTTTTTGGTCGAGTAGTTTCAGTTGCGTTTTCTGTGATCGTGTGCAGGTTTTCCGCGCGTGTGATTTATGATTGAACAGTTTTACCTGTGTCTTTTTTATTCCGTGGAGATTTTTCCAGGGGCGTGTTTTATGGTTGAATAGTTGAACAGTGAGTCGTGTTTTTATCATTGTGTATGGATCTTTTGTGGATTTATTTTATGGTTGAATAGTTTGAGCTGTGTTTTGTGATTCTGTGCTTTATAGTTGAATAGTTTGAGCTTTTTTTCTGATTTTATGGAAATTTTTCTATGGGTATGCTTTAGGATTAAATAGTGTTTTATGTAGAGATTTATAATAGTGATCATGTATAGATTTTCTATGGGTATAGCTTTATGTCTGAGCTGATTGAATTGTGTGAAATTTTTCTATGGGTGTATTTTATGGTTGAATAGTTTGAGCTGTGTAATTTTCATTGTGTGTTGTTTTTCTGTGGATTTATTTTTTGATCCAGTAGTTTTAACCGTGTTTTATGTGATTGTGTGGTTTATGGTTGAGTAACTTGACCTGTGTTTTTTTATTTTATGGAAATTATACTATGGGTATGCTTTTTATGATTGAACAGTTGTTTTATGTGAGTGAATGGAGATTTTCTATGGGTGTGATTTATGGCTGAGCTGATTGAATTATGTGGAATTTTTCTATGGATGTATTTTATGGTTGGGCAATTTGAACTGTGTTTTTATTTTATTTTATGGAAATTTCCCATGGATTTATATTATGATTTAGTAGTTTAGAGTAGCTTTTATATGTGATTGTGTGGAGATTCTTTGGGTGTGATTTATGGTTGTGAACATTTTGTGTATATGATTTGAGTTAAGTATTGTGGAATTTTTGATTGGTTGTGGAATGTTCGACCAGTTTCATTATGTAATACAATTTTCATTCTCCCTTATGGAAGATTTCATGGTGTCTTTATGCCTTCCGCGAAAATTAATTGAAAATTGGTAGAATGATTTTGAATTATTTATTTGTAACATTCATTCGCTACATTTAATATTACCTCAATAAAAATCACTGGATTGTTTTTCCATTTTTAATAATTTTTCCACTCTACTAGAAACGTATTACAAAATAAATAAATTACATACAATTTTCGACAAAATTAATATTGACTTTACCTCAGATCAATATATAAACGTAACTATATATACCTATTAATTTTCATAATTATTACAACATAAAGAACATTATTCCAATAAATAATGTAATAAAAATAATTCCAATAATTAAATTTGTATATTAATTAAAAATTTTGAAAATTCTTTTGCTTCTCATAAAGCAATTTCTTTCACGTCCTTCTACAAACTGTCAAAAATCGTCAACAGTGGAGGATCGAGGATCAAATATTTCCACAAACGACACAGACGAATAATTAATTGCAATTCGACGATGCAAATAGGACAAAGTCGAACGATTTAAACAAACGCATGAATCGTGAATGAAATAATTCCATCGGCATGTTAATTGCACTACTCGACGTTGTAAATTGGAACGTATTTAACACTGGAACTACCGATCTTTAATGGATACATAACTACAACGTGCACAGATTATAGTAATTTCAGCGGTACGATGAATATGAGCGAATATATTGATTACAGTTCTTTCTTAATTTTAATTTGGTACCAATTTTATTCTTAAAGCAGGTGTATGTGTTCGGTGATTGCAAAACGGAGAATTCTGGGACCAGTCATTTTGACTGGGTTGGTAGTTCTAGTGTTAAGGAGATGAAGAGATGCGACCTGGTCTTGTAGGTTAATTTCTGTCAATAAATTATTCGTTCGTAATAGTGGTATGACGAAGCTTGGAGACTGTAGGCGCACATAGTCAGCTTATGCGGAGTTAGAGAGGATTCGTACGATGACCTGTCAGGTCTAAAGGCATAGGGGTCTTTCAAACTTGGCTAACCAATCTTTGGTTCCGTCGAGAAGTGTCTACTCTTGTAAGGTTTTTAATGGTCAGACTAGTTTGGGGTCTGTGCAAAAAGGAAAATTCTGGGACCAGTCATTTCGACTGGGTTGATAGTTCTAGTGTTAACACTAAACCTGTCACAGTTCAAGTACTCATTTTCAAATTTTCCATTTAAAATTCTCCATTCAATTTCTTCGCATTAGTCACCTAACTGCGTGAATTTTCTTTTAATGTACGTGTAATTAATTATTCGATATTTCCAAGATCCTTCTTTCCTTTTTACAACCACCGGTCATTTGACCGGTTTGCCGTTAACTCACTAGCGCCACCACGGCTCATATCTCCAGGAACCATCTATAGCGGATAATTTCCAATATTATTGATATAACTATCGACTCCGTTGCAAAACTGACCACACAATTTTATCATTTGTCATTTTGTCATTTTTTGTCATCGTCATTTTGCCTGGGTTGGTTGTTTTAGTGTTAATTACGACTCGGTAAGCGGTTACGTCCAGCGAAATACCTTCGCGCTATCGATTCAGCCCCTGTTGCTTTTAATACGAAGCTTCCTAGCCAGTTATAAATTCGTTTAATGGTTAAAGTTTGCGAAAGGAGCTCGAATCCGCGAATTTATTAATCGCGAAAGTTCGAAAACAAATAGTTTTCGGCGATCGTTCGCGTAATCGTTAATGTTGCCAGGGAAAGACTAGGGGTCTCGAGGTAGTTAAATGTTTCACGCGAACGAGAAAATGGATCCAGGGATTTTTTCTCGCCGCTGGATTAGAGTTACTTTTAATCCTAATCGCGTGATGGAGTCCCGAGGAATTTAATATTTCCACGGGACCCGCCGCAAAGTTTCGTAGTTTCATTTTGCCAACTGTAACTGCGTTGAAATAATTATTTTTCATTACCATAGCGCAATGTTCGTGTTCCAAAAAATATTTCGCGCAATTTTTATTCCGGAATTTAATATTCCGAAAATGAAAATATTTTTGATACAATGCAACCAGAATTTTAATTATTTCTTAAAAATTCCAAAAATTCCATCGGAATTTCATTTATTTTATTTTGATGCTAATTTATTGCCGAAAGAAAATTACTATGCCAAATATTTTGCATTATTTCATTTATTAAATTTTAATTTCCGAATTTTAGATTTCAAATATTGAAATTTTCATAGCTACATTAAAAATCGTAATAAATAAAAATAATTCTGATCTTCTGAGATTATTAAAATTTTAGTGACCACAGATCTTGGAAGATTTTTTAGAAATCTGCGGAATTACAGAAAATTCTATTCCATTCTTAATTTATTCCCAAAAGAAAATTTTTAATAATTTCTGATTTCAAGGGTCGATGGAAAATCTCTTTCAGTGAAGAAGTGATCGACCTAAGCGCGTTATGGGGCAATGGTATCGAGAATAATGTATCATCTGCGAGGCCACGTAACCAGAATTAACGCATCGCTAATAAAACGGGCATTAAGACAGTATAAACAAACAGTTTTACGAGTGAACGTTGCTCGCGGAGGTTTTTACAGTGCAAGAGGCGCGTAGCAAGGGGCACCGGGGCCAACGACACGAGCAAACGCACATTACCTAGGGTGGGATACTTGAAAAGCGTTTTTGCGCTGTATTATGCAAAGAAAGGAGACACTTACGTGGTGTTAATTTGCAGCAAATGCAGCGAGGAGAAAGGCTCGCGCAAAAAATGGCCAGTTGTCACAACTGAGTTATTGTCCTTGCTCACGATACCTTTCTTTCAACCCCTTTGCAGCTTCACGCAAATTAGAAATTATGCAAATGACCGCACGCTCGCAATTTTCATCGAATCACATCATTTTTCTCTTTTTTTTTTTTCTTTATCCATCTGATTTTTAATTTTTAGGTTTTAAATGCAAGTAGAAATATTCATTTCTGCATATGATGGAAGGGTTGTTATTGGCTTATGTTGTTTGAAATGTGGGGCACTATTATTATTAACTATAATTTTTAGATCCCACATTGCAGTAGAAATAAAATGTTTTATTTTAGATTATATGAGGCTAATTTAGGTTTATTATTTAAAAATTATTAAGAGAAATTATTCTTGCAATTGGCATTTGTTTTTTGAAATATGGGGCACTATTATTATTAACTATAATTTTTAGATCCCACATTGCAGTAGAAATAAAATGTTTTATTTCAGGTTATATGAGGCTAGTTTAGGTTTATTATTTAAAATTTATTGAGAGAAATTATTCTTGTAATTGGCTTTTGTTGTTTGAAATATTGGGCACTATTATTATTAACTATAACTGTTAGATCCCACATTGCAGTAGAAACAAAATTCATTATCTTGAGATGTGTGGGGTTAGTATAGTTTTATTATTTAAAATTTATTAAGAGGAATTATTCTTACAATTAATTATTGTATTTTATCTTTTCAATATATCAATATATTGACATTATCTAAATCCCCAATATTTAGATTTTAAATTAGAGTAGATTAATTGGAACTGATTGATATGTTCTGTTATTGGAAATAAATTAATAAAATTATTTAAAGCACAGGAGATTATTGCCACTATTATAAAAGAAATATTGAAAAATATATATTTATATATATGTAATATAATAAACGTATGTAAATATATATAATTGAAAT